>NC_056737.1:1028607856-1028705088 GCF_019279795.1 Protopterus annectens
TTTGTTTCGTTTTTTCTGGTTTTTTTGTTAATTTTTTTTTTTTTTGGGGGGAATTAAAAATTTTTTGGGGGGGGGGAAATTTTTTTTTTTAAATTTTTAAAATTTTTTTTGGGGGTTTTTTTTTCGGTTTTTTTTTCCTTTTTCCTTTTGGGGTTAATTAAAATTTTTTTAAAAATTAAATTTTTTTTTTTTTAAAAAAAATTTTTTTTTAAATAAAAATTTTTTTTTTTGTTGGGGGTTTTTGTGTTTTTTTTTTGAAAAAAACCAAATTTAATTTTTTTTTTTTTTAAAAAAAAAATTTTTCCCCCCTTTTTTAAGGGGCCCTTTTTTTTTTTTTTTTTTTTTTTTTAATTTTGGGGTTTAATTTTTTTGGGGGGGGGTTTTTTTTTTTTTTTGGGGGGTTTTCCCGGGGTTTTTTGGTTTTTTTTTTTGGGTTTTTGGGGGGGTTTTAAACCCCCGGGGGGGTTTTTTTTTTTTTTTAAAAAATTTTTTTTCCCTTTTTCCCTTGGGGTTTTGGGTTTTTTTTTTTAAGGGTTTTTTTTTTGGGTGGGGCCCCTTGGGTTTTTTGGGAAAAATTTTTTTTGCCCAAAAAAAAGGGGTTGGTTTTTTTTCCTTTTTTTTTGGGGGGTTTAAAAAAAATTTTAAAAGGGGTTTTTTTTGAAGGGGGGTTTTTTTTTTTTAAATTTTTTGTTTTTTTTTTTTTAATTCCGGGGGGAAAAAAAAAAAAAAAACTTAAAATTTTTTTGGTTTTTTTTTATTAATAGGTTTTGGGGGGTTTTTTTTTGGGGGAAATTTTTTTGGGGTTTTTTAAATTCCCCTTTTTTTTTTTAAAAAAAAAAAAAAGGGAAACCCTTTTTTTTTTTTGGGGGAAAAAATTTTGGGGGAAAAGGGTTTGGTTTTGGGGGGGTTTTTCCCCTTTTAAAAAATTTTGGGGGTTTTTTGGAAACCCCCTTTTTTGTTTTTGTATTTCCATCTGTTAAATATCTCAGAACAGTTTCTTGAACTAGTGTTCTTTTCAGTGTGTCTAAGTCTGTTGCTCCTGTGTGTAGCACATTTTCAAGGTCATGAATGCAAGAATTCCATAATGGTTGAAGTTGAAGTAATCTTTTTTTGTCTATCCAGAGAAGTAATCCTATATCACACCACATATCTACTAGGCATTGCAATGGATGTGGGTCTGTCAAGTGTTCTATTGTGTCCATGTCTGGTGCATCTACATAGACTTGTAGCATTTCAATTCTCATGGGTAGGTGTTCTTCAATGAGTTGAAATGCTGCTTTTGCACTGTGTATGGATCGACGTGATCTGCTTTTGATTTCTTCAATTATTTTTGGGCCATCTAGGTGGCTAGAGTTATATATCCCTCCAAGGTATGCAATTCTTGTTATTGGGATATTGCATGGATCATTTCTGTCTTTAGGCATTCTGGTATGCATGGCCGATGGATAATAATTTGTAAGTTTTGTTATGCGTCCTAAGTTTCTTGAAAGGATGTGCTGCGAGTCCCTGTGGGGTTTGATTGTAGAGCATGTAATTTCTTTTATGCCAAGGAAGGAATAGTGAGCCATTGACTGTGACATTGCTTTTGGTAGCTTTGTGAGGTCAAGTCGTAAGGCATACTTATTATCTGTTGGGAATACTGGTGCTATAGTCACTGCATGGTGAAGGACAATTCCTTGTATCGCTTCCATGTAGAATGTGTGGGTTAGTGTGTTTTCTAACCATTCATTAATTGCTCTGTCTCCCATTGTTCGAGTGAAGAAGATGAATCTCTGATCTAGTAGTCTGGCTTCTTCTGTCATGAGGTTGTGCAGTGCTACAAAGTCTGATCCATGAATTGGAATTATGTTTATGTTGTCTGTTTTTATTGCAGTTCCTGGAGGAGTGCAAAGTAACCAGTGAGCATTGAACTGAAATGTAATGCTTTGTTTACCCAGTTTTTTTAAGCTGGGTATCAATATTTCATAGAGGAATTGTGAAGGGAGAATTCGGTCTGTGAGGAGCTGGATATAGTGCTGTCCAACTTTTATAAAGTTGAATGTAAGAGATGTACTTAGGTCAAACCCAAGATCATTCAGTTTGTCTTGTAGTCCTTCAAACTGTTGCTGTGTGGCATCATTTGCTGTCGTTGTAACTGTTGGAGGGTTATAGTAAGCCATCTTTGAATAAATTAAGGCATGTAGGGGGTACAGTATGATTAGACCATCTATGTCAGAGGTGATATTGATTTCTCGTGATAATACAGTTTCTGTTTTCTGTAATTGAGTTTGCTGGATCATTGGTATTTGCCATGGACTACTGTCCTGTTGAAATAATTCTTTCAAGCTTTGTCTTTCTTCTGGAGGAATTTGACCTGGTGTTATTTGTGATGTTTCAGTGTCTTCATCATGGAAGGTTAACTGTGACGGTAGTTCTGACATTGTCCTGTATCTGTTTGATCACTTATAAGTTGATATGCAAGTTCTTAATGCAGCAGAGAATGCCTGTGAGAATAAATGACAAACATGAAATGAAATGGTGATTTTTATGTTTACACTGTAAGTAAACATTTCTTCTTCTGCAATGTACTCATTTGCATTTAAGGTAATGGTGTCCATGTGTGTCTGGTGGACAAAATCTTCCAAATATGAAATATCACAAGAACTCAGAAAGTGAATGTGTGTCATGATGCTTGTCTGAATGTACATTACATTAGTAGTACAGCAATGTAATAAATAAATTATTATAAAGGACATATCTTAGGGTTAGGGATGGTGATTGTTGTTTGGGTTAGGGTTAGGGTAAGAGTTATGGGAATAGTGTCCATTCAGGAGGGCCCGGTTAAGCGCAGAGACCCTCCTCAACACTTGCGCCCCTTCGATGTGAGAAACATACCATCAGCTGCACGCTTAACTAGCATCAGTTTGCGAATGGCGGGGTCAACCGTGTGAAGATTTTTTTTTTAATTTTCCCTATTTTCATGTCAGAAGCACAGAGCTTCAAGTCTGACACTGCCAGATTGGTCTGTTTTTCAAGGCTTCTAAAGCTAGAAAAGTCAGATCATGCAGATTCAAGGCTGTTTGCAAGGTTGACTCATAACAGAGCTGAAAAGGTAGTATTTCCCCTTTCGGATTCTTAGGGTCAGGGAAAAGGTCAGTGAGAGTGTAGTCAATTGAGCAGATCTTGCTTAAACCATCCATTGCTTCGAATGGCATTGTTTGGCAGCTCTGCTGCACTTATCTCTCAGGTGTCTGGGTTTTACGGTGTCCACCGTGTGGACAGGTAAAACTACTGATCTGCTTATTTATTTCAAAGAAGAGGTGGCTGGCATCAGTGGGATAGACCTCAACCCCTCTGGACTTTCATTCCCTAAACGTCATTTTGGTGGGCACACTTAACTCTGTGCCGTCTTCGAATGGTGGTGTCCACCATCCGGCACGTTAACAGATTCACTTATTATTAGGAGATAGGGGAGAGGTGACATTCTGGGACCCCCGTCAGAATGTCAACCCTATTGGTGGAAGTAACATATGTGAGCGGGTGCTCTTAACTCCCTTCGGTCTTCAAGCAGCTGGGTGGAAACACGCGAGTCTATACTGTGAATCTTACAAGTTATTGGAATAGTGTCCATTCAGGAGGGCCTGGTTAAGCGAGAGACCCTCCTCAACACTTGCGCCCCGTTGATGTGAGAAACAGAGTTGATTGTAATAGTAGAGTAAATTTATTATGTGTTCCATGAATTTAGTTTTGCTACTTTAACTTACCAAAAGACCAAAGTGATTTCAAGAACTGTTCACTTTAGTCATTGTTCTGCAAATGATGTGATGAGATTAATTAGTAGTTGTAGTATTAAATTACATTATTATTCTTAAGTGTATATGTAAATCCATGCATTTATCTTTAGCTTGTCTTCTTCTGGTCAATTCATTTATATCAGAGAACTAAAAAGTATATAGTACCGACCTAGAGTTTCAGTATTGTGTTTGTAGAAATGCACATAGCATGTAGATAGCAATTGTGTGTGTCCTAATACAGAATTAAAAAAAAAATTAACAATGGCAAAATTGTATTAATTCAGTGTACTGCTCTGAGCTACTAAATTGATATTTGTGCAACATGTTGGAAATGTATGGTGCTGTCTTTGGCTTCACTAGTAATAGTGTTGATTAAAGATTTATAAACTAGATTGCATACTAGTTGGTTGATGATATAATTGGTACAGGTAACAGTAAATTACATATCTAACTTAAAATCAAAATTAGACTGTTGCTAGAACAAAGTTGCTAAATTTGCCACAAATGCAAAATTTTCCACCCACCACTGGTCCTCTTTGCATCAACTAAATTGGCTAGAATCCCCTCAGCATCTCATTTACATGCAATTAACTACAGCTGACAAAATAATCTATGTACCCAAATCCTACCCTTCCCTGTCCTCCATACTGACCGTGTACCATCCTAATCGCCAACTCAGGTTTGAAAATAAAATGCTACTGTCAGTCGATAAATTCATGCTCTCAGCCAGCCAAATGTTGTACTCTCATACCATCTCTAAGTTATGGAATAATATGCCTGCATTAGTCAGAACTATCAGCAATCCTGCCACCTTTAAAAAATCCCTCAAACTGCATCTCTTCTGTCACTGGCTATGCTTCTGCACCCCAACAAGTTAACTCAACAGCTGATTTCTCTCTGTGGAGTCTCAGCTTTAACCATTCAACTACAAACTTCTCATCTCCTTCTCTCTGCCATACATACTCCTTTGCTGTCACCTTAGCGTGACTCTTCCTCCTCCTCTAGCCCTTCTGTGTCCCCCT
The DNA here is from genome assembly GCF_019279795.1 of Protopterus annectens. Taxonomy (NCBI): domain Eukaryota; kingdom Metazoa; phylum Chordata; order Ceratodontiformes; family Protopteridae; genus Protopterus; species Protopterus annectens. Next base: position 1,028,612,652 of record NC_056737.1, read on the forward strand.
TTCCTCCCTTAAGTGAAAACTGTTTTGCTAAGTATTCTGCAGATATAATTTTATTTAAGTTTTTTCTTGAAAGTATGCCATCTATACCTTATATTTACAACTTGATTGATACTGCGGATATATTTTTATTTAAGTTTTTCTTGAATGTATGCCATCTGTACCTTATATTCACACCTTGATTGATACTGCAGATATATTTTTATTTAAGTGTTATTTGAATGCATGCCATCTGTACCTTATGTTTACACCTCGTTTGATACTGTGGGTCTATTTTTATTTAAGTGTTACTTGAATGTATGCCATCTGTATCTTATAATATGCCATCTGTACCTTATATTCACACCTTGATTGATACTGTGGATATATTTTTATTTAAGTGTTACTTGAATGTATGCCATCTGTACCTTATATTCACACCTTGATTGATACTGTGGATATATTTTTATTTAAGTGTTACTTGAATGTGTGCCATCTGTACCTTATATTCACACCTTGATTGATACTGCGGATATATTTTTATTTAAGTGTTATTTGAATGTATGCCATCTGTACCTTATATTTACACCTTGATTGATACTGCAGATACATTTTTATTTAAGTTATTCTTGAATGTATGCCATCTGTACCTTATATTCACTCCTTGATTGATACTGCGGATATATTTTTATTTGTGTTAGTTGAATGTATGCCATCTGTACCTTATACTTACACCTTGATTGATAGTGCGGGTATATTTTTATTTAAGTTATTCTTGAATGTATGCCATCTGTACCTTATATTCACTCCTTGATTGATACTGCGGATATATTTTTATTTGTGTTAGTTGAATGTATGCCATCTGTACCTTATATTCACAGCTTGATTGATACTGCAGATATATTTTTATTTAAGTGTTAGTTGAATGTATGCCATCTGTACCTTATATTTACACTTTGATACTGCAGATATATTTTTATTTAAGTATTACTTGAATGTATGCCATCTGTACCTTATACTTACACCTTGATTGATAGTGCGGGTATATTTTTATTTAAGTGTTACGTGAATGTATGCCATCTGTACCTTATGTTCACTCCTTGATTGATACTGTGGATATATTTTTATTTAAGTTTTTCTTGAATGTATGCCATCTGTACCTTATATTCACACCTTGATTGATACTGCAGATATATTTTTATTTAAGTGTTACTTGAATGTATGCCATCTGTACCTTATATTTACACCTTGATTGATACTGTGGATATATTTTTATTTAAGTGTTACTTGAATGTATGCCATCTGTACCTTATATTCACACCTTGATTGATACTGCAGATATATTTTTATTTAAGTGTTACTTGAATGTATGCCATCTGTACCTTATATTTACACCTTGATTGATACTGCGGATATATTTTTATTTAAGTGTTACTTGAATGTATGCCATCTGTACCTTATATTCACACCTTGATTGTAAACATTATCTCTGTTGTTGATGTTAATGTTTTTCTTTGAGTGTGAAATTACTGCTCAACATACTTAGTTCTGTGTGTGAATATTTCAGTTTGTTATGTATTACTGTGGAGCTTTTCTCCCCGGGCCTCTACTGAAAATGGGCTGTTTTTAGGCCCAGTGCACTTTCCCAGTTTACAAATGCAGTGAATAAATAAATAAATATGCAGAAAATCACATATTTCTTTATTATATGTTTAATTGCTAAGAATAGAGGATCTTAAATGTATTGTGCAATTAAATGGTTAATGTTTTCTTTTAAAGCTAATTATTAAGGGAAAATGAAATTAAGTGAAGTAAGTACACTGTGAAATAGGACAAACTAGTCTTCTATTCAAGTTGGCTCTTCATTATTTAGTTCTGCATGTATGCCTTTATGCATGTATGTAGTTTTTTTATTATTATTTAGTTTTTTAGTTTTTTAACTAGATAGCTACAACATACATGTGAAAAACTATGTAAGTATAATATACACATGCACGTTTTATGGTATAAAAGTTATTGTTTTTTTCCTTTTTAAGTTATAGCTTATTATCTTAGTATAGAGGGAAGAAGCTGTTGATAATCCAGTATTCTGTTAAGAGTTCTCCAGTGTGTGTGTGTGTGTGTGTGTGTGTGTGTGTGTGTGTGTGTGTGTGTATAACCAAAAATTCAGTTGAAAAATAGTTACTATGGGTATGGTGTATTTCAGGATACTGTAGTTCAGGGAGTGAGTGGTGATAAAGTAACTTATTTGGCTAAACTAAACACTTATCTCTATAAAAGGTGAGTGTAAAGTTCTAGTGTATGTTTAGATTTTAAAAGACTGTATCCGGAATAGTGGGGTATATTTCCTGTATGAATAATAGGTTAGATTTCACTTACTAAACTGGTGAGTGAGTCAAGTTTATCTCGCTTGTATTACTTGGTCATTTTTAGCATCCATGGTGTGAGTAAGGGAGTTAGAAGTCTGCTGGGTATCGTACCTAGTTTTTATGGTGGAGCATATCCAAAAATTGTCACCCACTAATCTCTGACATTTCCAACATGTTCTTTCTTTGGCAGCAGTGGGATTTAAATTGAATCATTGTCAGGTCTGTCACTACAAGATTGTCATATTTAATGTTTTTGAGTCTGACTTTTAAAGGAGTACATGTAGTTTATTTGAAGTTTCCACCTTTTCAAATGTCTGAAGTGGGACATTTTTTGCAGAAATGTGACATTTTGCAGGAGAAACCATACTTCACAGCCAGTGCAAAGGAGAGAAGTTGAGTTTTTGCCAAAATAAATGTTTATTTTTGTATCATTTGAGTTACTTATGGTGTTTGTATGATATCTGGGTGTGTAGAATATAAAATGATTGTCTTATACACTAGTAAGGAAAATTTAGGAAAATATTTGGTCCTAATAGTTCAGTGTACTTGTCTTTTTCATTTATTTATTGCAAGCCTAATTGCCCAGATGCATGTGTCCTGTATAAACATGGACAGCTGGTGGACCTATCCTTATTCTGTTATTTGAATCATTATGTTTTATTTAAATGGGAAAGCAATAAAGTGAAAATAGAATTTTACCATGAAGTCATCTTGCACTGTAAAAAGTATGATCTCACAGCCTTGCTAAGAATTTAATTTTTAGTTTGTTGACCATTTTATTAATACATGCATTTCTTTATTGGCCTATTTTAGTTGAGCTGGAGAAGGAACTCTGTCGTGCAAATTTCTGCCAATCCTCAGGCATAAAAACAGACACATGCATTATCATAAAAATAGAGGTTATTTTCATAGTCAATGTGTAACTGTCCTGCATCTCTTTACTAATATCAGGGTATGTCATGTTATAATTGTAATGTTAAACACTCAAAAGCATGATGTGTCACTTCCAAAAACTGTTTATATAACCATAAGGTGTGTCACTATACCTGGACATAGTGACACACAAAGTCACACACACACATCGTCAGTCCTAATATGAACACCTTCACTTAATATGCTGCATGAAATTCTAACCATGAAGTCTAAAATGTAAATTCCTTGGTACCATAGTGAAGATTACTAGGCTAAAAAAAATAACCCAGAGAATAACAAAGGAGGTATAGTCAGTACCCAAGCAATACGTTCAATATATCTGACATGTTTACATTCTCTCAGACTCAGCCACCATGGGCTGCAGTGTACAAACTCAGTAGCCACTGATGTGCTCTGGTAGTTTTTGAATCTCTTATTTAAATTTTATTTTGCTACCTTACTGCACCATATAATTGAAGTGTTTTGAAGAAGGGCACACTATGGCATGCTCAGCATAAGTCAGAGAACAACCACAATTATAGAAAGTTAATGTGTGCCAGTTAGTTTGCCTAGTGTAATGTGGTATGAAAATTCCATTATGGAAATGTTGCACCGGATTTAATTTGTAGCCACAGGATTAAATCATGATTAGGATTTCATCCTTAACTGTATTTTATTCAATGTATTTTATTTAAGATTCTAAGATGTACACTGGGCAGCTATAGTCCCCATATCTTGGTATGAGAACTGTATTCAGGATGCACATAAGCAATTTCTGTTCCAGCTATACAATTCAGAAAAATGCTTGGTACAACATAATTCAATCAACTGAGGGTATTGGACATGGCTACTTACTTGCTATTTGTGTAACGTGGCAGAAATGTATGACAGTATAGCTGGTGTGTCAGGATTGCTGTCTGGTTTCTGAGTATGCAATGGGTTATTTGTAACACTAAGTGAAGTATGCAGTAAATCAGAGATCCCTCTGCCATATTTTGTATTTACTGCTTTGACTGTTAATTGCAAAAAATAGATTGTTACTGTGTTATTGCACTATATTTTCTTTCACAAGCAAATTAGCAATGAAAAACATTTTTAAATGAAGTAAGCACACCCTGACATAGGGTATAACTAACCTTCCTTCAAATGTTACATTTGTTTATTAAGTTCCATATTTATGCTTTTGTAAACTAGATGATTAAATTGTATTTGGATCCTTTTTATACAACGTATGCATGGAAAGAAGATAACTACAACGAGATGGATGCAGTTATATGTATTTTATGGTATAAAGTGATATAAAGCTCATTACTTCTTCAGTTTTCAATTTATACCATATTATCCTGGTACAGGTAGAAAAACAAACTTATATGTTATGAGGACGAATCTGTACATAATTTTAGAATTATTCTAGGCTTCCTTGTAAAATATACATGCATGTGAGTGTGTGCGTGCGCGAGTGTGTATGTGGAGTGTGTCTCTGTCTATAACTAACATTTTATTGAAAGTGAAGTAGCATGGGATGGAGCAGTGGAGTGCACCTTGGTTCACAGAGAGAAGTGAATTTGTGTGTGTGAGTGTGCGAGTGTGTATGTGGAGTGTGTCTCTGTCTATAACATTTTATTGAAAGTGTAGTAGCATGGGATGGAGCACTGGAGTGCACCTTGGTTCACAGAGAGAAGTGCATTTGTGTGTGTGTGAGTGTGCGAGTGTGTATGTGGAGTGTGTCTCTGTCTATAACTAACATTTTATTGAAAGTGAAGTAGCATGGGATGGAGCACTGGAGTGCACCTTGGTTCACAGAGAGAAGTGCATGTGTGTGTGTGAGTGTGCGAGTGTGCATGTGGAGTGTGTCTCTGTCTATAACATTTTATTGAAAGTGAAGTAGCATGGGATGGAGCACTGGAGTGCACCTTGGTTCACAGAGAGAAGTGCATGTGTGTGTGAGTGTGCGAGTGTATATGTGGAGTGTGTCTCTGTCTATAACATTTTATTGAAAGTGAAGTAGCATGGGATGGAGCACTGGAGTGCACCTTGGTTCACAGAGAGAAGTGAATTTGTGTGTGCGTGAGTGTGCGAGTGTGTATGTGGAGTGTGTCTCTGTCTATAACATTTTATTGAAAGTGAAGTAGCATGGGATGGAGCACTGGAGTGCACCTTGGTTCACAGAGAGAAGTGTGAGAAAGTAATCTGAATGGATAAGACAATTACTTTTTCTTTTTATAGCAAGTGTATATATTTTTGTAGAATGCGTGTGTGTGTGGTTTCTTGAGACACTTCACCTTAACATGAGTGTGGATTCCCTGTACTCTGAAGAGGGAATTTTCTATTTATTGAATAGTTTAGTGGATCAGATTTGTTTGCAATATTTTTATTTGTAACTGTTTAGCATCAGTGTTATTAAGTGGCTTTGACTTTGGTGGACATGATGAGTATTTTTGACAGGAGAACAGATCCAAGAAGTCTTTTCACCTTAAACAGTCACATTTGAAAATTACTTTCCTTTGATAGAGGTAGAATTTAAACAAAATCAGTGCCAGCTCTGTTGCTTCAGTATTTTTATAATTACTGTTGCAACTGCTAATTGCAAAGGACTAGAAAAACCTTATTATGTTGTTATCTGAATCACAATTTTTTATTGTAAATGAAAATTAACAAATAGAAAATAGAACTGTAACATAAAGTAATCAAGGAACAGTGAATAAAGATATAATATTTATAGGTGAGTAGTAGGCTCGTTGCCTTTGTGGGTATGTTTAGTCTAGCCAGTTTTCTTCAGTGATGAGAATTAAACCCTGTACTTTGTAAAGTCTGTATTTGTGTCTGTAAGATAAATACCTTAATCATTATGCTAGCTCCAGTTCCCTTCATGATTTTATTAAAATGTTTATTAGCTTGTTTATTTGTTTTTATTGACTGTGAGGAGAGATTGAGCCTTGGACCATTTTTAACCAGCACTCAAGTAAAGAAGCTCTTAAGACACAGTATAATTTATGAATGTAATTGTATCTTATATTTCAAGGTAATATGAAAGGAACTACTTCTGCACAAAGTTGCTACATGACAGCTGTAATTTTAAACATTTAGAAAGATGTTGTATCACTTAGAGAGAGTTCTTGTATAAATGTATAGTGTGTTACTACACCTGTATTGTCTTAAAGAAGCATCAGTCTTGACCTTAGCAACTTCACCCATGAATGTGTGCTGTACTCTAAGCTAATGTTTGAAAAAGTACATTCTGAATCCTAAGTTCCTAATAAAGTGAAGCAGATTAACCTGCGGAAATTATGCAGAGGATTAAAAAGAGGTGTGCTCAGCATCTTAACCAGTATTTGTGGTATACTTGAACTCTTACATTTCTTCAGTTTCAGCAATCAAGGGATGCACTGTACATACAATGCATTTGCCACAAATTCAGCATATTTGGAATGTCTGTCCTATAAACTCAATTCTATAAACTTACTGCACCACAAGCTTCAAATGCTTTTAGAAATGCACACTTTACCATCTATGACATAAGTCAGACCACATACACAAACAATGGTTATTATACTGCGATTGTAAATTGCAATTGTGTTATTGTTGTAGTGCATATAATAAACAGTCATAGTATTCAATCAGAAATATCATTGTTAACTTTAGATCTCAGTGAATGCATATTTTCTTTTGACATTGCAGGACAATTGCCTTTTCATTTGTAACACATAGAAATGTATAGTGCCCACATACATTTTTGGAGTACGATATTAGGTCAAGTGGAATAACAATCACACACTGAATCATGATAACTTGCAGCATAATTAAAGACCATAGATAAAACATCTGTATCAACTGCACAGTACTACTTGCTAGGTATTTGTCAGAATGATTCAAATGTAGGTTGGTGTATTTGGTGCCCAGATAACATTTTTGTACTAGATTACTATCTGGGTTCCTGAGATTGCAATGTGTAATGATCACACTACAATATCTAATTACATATGCATCTGTTATAATTGTGCACTCAACCATTTTGAGTGTTATTTGTAAAATATAGTCTACATTAAATGTATTATGTTGTTATCTGAATGAAAATATTTTCTTTCATAAACAAATTAGCAAAGGAAAATGAAATTGTTGCATTAAGCACAGAAACAAAACTCAATTGTAAATGTACATGTCTATTTACTTTCACATTTATGTCTTCCTTTATGAATGTATTTGCTTATTTTATTTGTTTAGCTTTGCTTGCACAGATAGGAAAATATGTGCATGGACCCTTGTCATACAATATACAGGTATAAAACACATAATTACAGTGTGATTTGTTTATATGCAGAGTACATAACAAAGTGATATAAAACTCACTACATCTTTCTTTTCTGAACTATGTTATAATATTCTGTGACATAGACAGAAGAAATTATTAATTTTTCCGACCATGTTTCGAAGATATGCACTTTGGTTGTTTCCTAGTTATGATATAGAATGTCTCAGGTAAGAAAATAGTAAGCAGCAACCAATCTAATTGACTCTGTCCATTTGTGTGTACAATTATTCTGTGTAACTACATCCTTCTTCAGGATGTAGGGTTTGGCATGCAAAGTATTACTGGGTTTTGTAACGGTTTAATTTAGAAAAAACTTATATGCTCTGAAGTGCATGGAGTCATATTATTGCTTATTAATCACCCTGCATAATTTATTGAAATGCAACTTACAAAGACTGCTGCAGTACAGCTATACAACACTCTTACAACCATGGCTTCAGCTAAGTGTACACCGAGTATGTTATAACATAAACTGCATACAATATAAATCACCCTATCTAAAAATTATCCAAGAACATATTCATATCACATGGCATATACCATTGCACTCTAAATATTCCACAACTATTTATCCTCGAGCCCCTTCATGTAAATAATGTAAATAGATTTTTTAACTCTCTTCTCTATGTGTTTATATAATGCATTTTCTCAAACTACTCTATAAGAATAGCTTTACAAATGTATAACCTTCTTAGAATGTGCTTATGTGCTCAAATAATGCATTTTCTTAAATTACCCTATAAGAACAGCTTGTAATACTATAACCTTTTAGAATAACCTTAGTGAAGTTTTATTTGACTTTGTTGTAATAATGAATGTTCCTATTGTACAAACTGGTCACCTCAATGTATCACTCATATGTTTATATTTCTGTATTTTGTATTTGTATATTTGGAGCTTTTCTCCCTGGGCCTCCACTAAAAACGGGTCCTCAGGGCCCAGTGGACTTCCCCGGTAATCAAACTGGAAATAAATAAATAAGTAAATAAATAAAATATTTATTTTTAAAGTCTGTCATTTGAATTTAGTTTTTAAGAAAGGAACTAGGTGATTTCGTATGCTGTATGGTCATTTATTTTGTTAGTATGAATTGTTTTGTAACACTTATAATTGTCTTTACTGGTTAATATATACATTTGCACAAATACTTGATGCATATATGGCATAAATGTATAGATGGCTAAAGATTCTCTGTAGCTAGGTACACTTAGTATGGTATAATAGAAAGCATTTAATATAGATTGGTAGATTGACAAATTACATGGTTATAATTTCTTTGCAGCTAGTTTCACACTGAGTATACTATAAGATAATAAGATAAAGTATTTAAAATATATTTATTTTTAAAATCTGTTACTTGAATTTAATGTTAAAGATAGAAACTAGGTTATTTAGCTTGCTTTATGGTCATACATTTTGTTGAGTAGCACTCTTTATAACATACTGAATTGATGTGTGTGCATGTCTGTGTGTGTGTATGCACACAGACACACACACATTCAGAGAAAGTATGAAGTTAGCTGTTAGAACTGTAGTTAGTGTTTGGGACACAAGGTAACTTACTAAATACGCCAAAAATAATCTGGCACTTTATTATTAAATTGTTGGAATAGTGACTAGAAATACAGTATATAAAGTGGTGTTGTTGTCAAGATATATGGAATTGTATAGCAGGTGGCAGATATTTTTATGTACATCACAATTATAGTCCAAAATGCAAAGCTTTTAAAATTGGTATAATTGTTGACTGATGCAGAAGGCAGGAAAGGAGTGGTTAAATAGAAAAAAAAATAATAATAAATAAAAAATCAAAAAGAACAAGAACATATCTGCAAGTACAGATTGGAAAAATCAATATTAAATGGCATTAATACGTATTACCTTGTTTTTAATGTTTGCAGAAGTGGAACTTCCACTTAAAGAATAGTGGGCAGTTGAAAAGAAGCAACTGGATATTAAGAACTTAAAAGTAAGTTTTATTTATTTAATGTTCAATTTATATACAGGTTGATGAGGCTGTTGTTATTCCTTCTGTTAGTAAAACACAGACAAGACTGATGTAGTAAATCTCAAGTATGTGTTAAATGTGACAGCTTTGTTTTTTTTTTTTTTGTTTTTTGTTAAATAAGCAGTTGTCTTGCATGTAGAGATTGCTATTATGTAGACAAATGAAGCTGGTGAAAGTAATAAAATGTGTTAATTGATACTGTGTGTAGTCAGAAATTCTCTGGCTTTGGCTTTTACTGCCTGAAAAGTGCTTTATTGTTTATTTCTTATCTAAATGGGTACTGTGTTTGATAGTCTGTGTGGAAATGTTAAGGTAGCATAGTAGTTTTATTATTGGTAACTTTGCAGGTTTTACATCTTTTTATATTCTAGTTGAATATGGTTGACAAGTTTTGTATTTTTGTCTGTATGTTGTTTCTCTCTCTTTTTATACATATATATGTAATGCAGATGGTTACCCATGTGAACACAGAAACACACACACACACACACACACACACACACACACACACACACACACACACACACACACACAGAAATAGAGCTGTACACATATATACAGACTGATAGAAACACAAAAAAAAATGAAAAATAATTTTATATACTGATTTTTAAACAAATTGTAGAGATATGATAACATTTTGTATGAATAGTTTAACTTGTTCTGTACCTTATAATAGCAAGTAGGCATATCTATCTATCTATTGATAGATATGCAGTTTTTCAGCTTATAACTGCAGGTATGGAAATATGTATTAATGTTTACTGTTGTACATAACATAAATATTTTTGCTGTCCAATATTGCTGGTTATTATGCAAACTGAATATTATTCTTCCATAGTAATGTTATTGTAATGTAAATGTATTCTTTTGCATTGATTCAACATGAGCAATAACTTCAGTTTATTTGTTCTGCTACTCTTGTATCTGGATCATGGCTGAGAAAGGATATTTACTTTTCTTTACTTTAAATATCCATTTACTTTGTAATTGTTTTCAGTTTTTATATAAGATTACAGTGTATACATGTTATCTTTCTACTGGCTTGTATGTTGCTTGAAGAGTTTTCAGAAGAGTGTATTTGTCCAGTTATGAAATATGTAAAGAAAGTAAATGAAAAACAAATAAAACTGGTAAAGCTGTAGTAAAATGTTTTTTTTTTTGTCTAAAGTATTGCATATTTGTTGGTATTAAAATAAAAGTGAATTAGTTGGCAGCACACACAGATTTCAATTGTGTGTAATGATTGAAGAGAACAGTATACAGTTTATAACAGAATTGTGCATAATAAAGAAGTAGCAGAATACATACCATATGCCATACATAGGAGAAAACAGTACCAAAATACTAGAAAGAGACTTTAAACAATCCACTGTCCTTTTGGATTATAAAGTATAGTATCCAATAAATATGTACAGATATGCAAGTTTCTTAGAGAAATGGTTATAAGGCATTGTGGTAAAAAATAAATACTAAGTAATATATATATATATATATATATATATATATATATATATATATATATATATATATAATGTGTGTGTAAATATTCTTTTTAATAGATATATGACTAGCAGTGGTGACAGTTTAAATCAGTTGCAGATTTTTTTTCTTATAACTTTAGAATATGAAAAAAAAATGAAATAGTGTAGTGTACCATTCATACGCACATTATTTTCCTAAAGTGATATAATTCACTTCTGAGATAAGTAATGCACCTTTGTAAGTACTATATATAATATTTATTATAACAGTGGTTGTCGTATAGTTTGTAAATTAGATTACTGAGAAGCTTAAACCTGTAATTGGGTAGTACAGTGATAAAGTTGACTTACCTTTGTAGTGTTTTCTTTTTCAGACTTTCTTTGGTTGAAATATGCAATGATGGTATCAGTTGAGATTTCAGGAGATTATGTGTGGTGCAAGCAGCAGTCCATATGTATTTGCAATGATGTTTCTTTCTTGCAGATTATCCTGTTCTGCTGTGTACTTCTTGTACTCTACTCAGAAAATTGTTCTGAAAGTGTGAGACTTACCTTATGTGCTCCTGTTTAAATAGTGCAGTGATGTTGGAGGTTGTTACTGTAGTCACAAATGCATTATGGGGTTTTTGTTCAGTTTAGTTGGTGAATAGTTGGTTCTTTAGTTACTTTATCAGCGTATAAAACTTTCATTCATATATATATATATATATATATATATATATATATATATATATATATATACACACACACACACATACATACAGAATTTACTGGAAGCAGTCATCCCTTTTAGTCACTTTGTGTATTGAATGTTTAATTTGTTGTGAATAAAGTGTAGTAGGTATTATTTGTCAACATATTCAAGTTATTTTTTTATTTTTAATGTATATCTTAAGTCAGTATAATAGAAAAATATTGTAACACACATTTAACATATGAGTAAGAAATACAATAGTGATAATGAACATATTTTAGCTATGCAATTTAGAAATAAACAAGCTATTCTATCCAGTTGATTTTTGTATAACAGTATTCAGATTTTCCGTATTAGTGATGTGACATTTGATGTTTTTGATTTATACTCAAGTTGTCTGGTATTTTATTAGTATTTTTTTTTTGTTTGTTTTCGTTGCAAATTTGAAATGTCTACATAGAACAAGTCACTTCTTTTCCTCCCTTTCTTTAGTGGTTGTTGAATGTCATAGTTCTCTGAAGTTGAAGTCCACGATGTGTCTGTTTCTGACTGTTGCACTTCTGCAGTCTGTTGGAAGAAATTTAACATATGATTATGCAATTTCATATGTATTTATTTATCTAGTTATTTAGTTATTTATGCTTTGTTAATGTAGCTTAGCATCATAGTTAATTTTTATCAGTAAAGATGAAAAAACATGAGTATTTAACGCTTACTCTGTGTCTCATTTCAAATCTATGAATTATATAATGGGATTATTTTCATTTTTATCCAGAGTCACAGAGATGCATTTTAAGTAGTTCACTTGAGAGTGTCAGAGAATTTTTAGCGATGTGTACTACTCCAAAATGTGTTCTGGCTGTGATTTATAGACAGATGGAGCGTGTGATGCAGGTATTTTGCAAAAGATTGTATATCCAAAACTAAATGTTTCTGGCTTGTAAGCAAATATCCATAAGGAAGTGTATGGTTGTGCCAGAAAATTTTAGTAAAATTAGGCACATAATATGACGTAATTAATATGGAAATGTAATCTTCAAAAATGATGCCGGCTAAATGCGTACTAGACTACCAATTGAAATAGGAAAGATGATCAAGTTAGATAGTTTGAAACATAAACTAGTTGAGTGTTGCAGTAATCAAGAAAGATGCTACTGCTATATAACCATTATATTGTTTCTTTATTAGGTTGAAGCTTAGTGGGCAAATTTTGTAGAATTTTTTGTCAAAGTAATTACTAGTGTGTGTGTGTGTGTGTGTGTGTGTGTGTGTGTGTGTGTGTGTGTGTGTGTGTGTGTGTGTATGTGTATAACCTGACATTTAGTTGAAAAATAGCTACTATGGGTTTGGTGTATTTCAGGATACTGTAGTTCAGGGAGTTAGTCGTGATAAAGTAACTTATTTGGCTAAACTAAACACTTATCTCTATAAAAGGTGAGTGTAAAGTTCTAGTGTATGTTTAGATTTTAAAAGACTGTATCCGGAATAGTGGGGTATATTTCCTGTATGAATAATAGGTCAGATTTCACTTACTAAACTGGTGAGTGAGTCAAGTTTATCTCACTTGTATTACTTGGGTCATTTTTAGCATCCATGGTGTGAGTAAGGGAGTTAGAAGTCTGCTGGGTATCGTACCTAGTTTTTATGGTGGAGCATATCCAAAAATTGTCACCCACTAATCTCTGACATTTCCAACATGTTCTTTCTTTGGCAGCAGTGGGATTTAAATTGAATCATTGTCAGGTCTGTCACTACAAGATTGTCATACTTAATGTTTTTGAGTCTGACTTTTAAAGGAGTACATGTAGTTTATTTGAAGTTTCCACCTTTTCAAATGTCTGAAGTGGGACATTTTTTGCAGAAATGTGAAATTTTGCAGGAGAAACCATACTCACACCCAGTGCAAATGAGAGAAGTTGAGTTTTAGCCAAAAGGAATGTTTATTTTTGTATCATTTGAGTTCCTTTTGCTGTTTGTATGACATCTAGGTGTGTAGAATATAAAATGATTGTCTTATACACTAGTAAGGAAAACTTAGGAAAATATTTGGTCCTAAAATTTCAGTGCACTTGTCTTTTTCATTTATTTATTTATTTATTTATTTTGCAAGCCTAATTGCCCAGATGGGCGTGTCCTGCATAAACATGGACAGCTGGTAGCCCCATCCTTATTCTGTTATTTGAATCATTATGTTTTCTTTAAATGGGAAAGCAATAAAGTGAAAATAGAATTTTACCATGAAGTCATCTTGCACTGCAAAAAATATGATCGCACAGCCTTGCTAGGAATTTAATTTTTAGTTTGTTGACTGTTTTATTAATACATGCATTTCTTTATGTGTTTATTGGCCTATTTTACTTGAGCTGGAGAAGGAACTGTGTCGTGCAAATTTTTGCCAATCCTCAGGCATAAAAACAGACACATGCGTTATCATAAAAATAGAGGTTATTTTCATAGTCAATGTGTAACTGTCCTGCATCTCTTCACTAATATCAGGGTATGTCATGTTATAATTGTAATGTTAAACACTCAAAAGCATGATGTATCACTTACAAAAACTGTTTATATAACCATAAGGTGTGTCACTATACCTGGACATAGTGACACACAAAATTACACACACATCATCAGTCCTAATATGAACACCTTAACTTAATATGCTGTATGAAAGTCTAACCTTGAAGTCTAAAATGTTAATTCCTTGGTACCATAGTGAAGATTACTAGGCTGAAAAAAATAACCCAGGAAATAACAAAGGACGTGTACTTAGTATCCAAGCAATATGTTCAATATATTTGACATGTTTACATTCTCTCAGACTCAGCCACCATGGGCTGCAGTGTACAAACTCAGTAGCTACTGATGCGCTCTGGTATTTTTTGAATTTCTTATTTAAATTTTATTTTGATACTTTACTGCACCATATAATTGAAGTGTTTTGAAGAAGGGAACACTATGGCATGCTCAGCATAAGTTAGAGCACAACCACAATTATAGAAAGTTAGTGTTCGCCAGTTAGTTTGCCCAGTGTAATGCGGTATGAAAATTCCATTATGGAAATGTTGCACCGGATTTAATTTGTAGCCACAGGATTAAATCATGATTAGGATTTCATCCTTAACTGTATTTTATTCAATGTATTTTATTTAAGATTCTAAGATGTACACTGGGCAGCTATAGTCCCCATATCTTGGTATGAGAACTGTATTCAGGATGCACATAAGGAATTTCTGTTCCGGCTATACAATTCAGAAAATTCTTGGTACAACATAATTCAATCAACTGAAGGTATTGGACATGGCTATTTACTTGCTATTTGTGTAATGTGGCAGAAATGTATGACAGTATAGCTGGTGTGTCAGGATTGCTGTCTGGTTTCTGAGTATGCAATGGGTTATTTGTAACACTAAGTGAAGTATGCAGTAAATCAGAGATTCCTCTGTGATATTTTGTATTTACTGCTTTGACTGTTAATTGCAAAAAATAGATTGTTACTGTGTCATTGCACTATATTTTCTTTCACAAGCAAATTAGCAATGAAAAACATTTTTAAATGAAGTAAGCACACTCTGAAATAGGGTAGAACTAACCCTCGTTCAAATGTTACATTTGTTTATTAAGTTCCATATTTATGCTTTTGTAAACCAGATGATTAAATTGTATTTGGATCCTTTTTATGCAATGTATGTATGGAAAAAAGATAACTACAACGAGAGGGATGCAGTTAGGGTTAGGGTTAGGGTTAGGGTTAGGGTTAGGGTTAGGGTTAGGGTTAGGGTTAGGGTTAGGGGTTAGGGTTAGGGTTAGGGGTTAGGGTTAGGGTTAGGGGTTAGGGTTAGGGTTAGGGGTTAGGGTTAGGGGTTAGGGTTAGGGTTAGGGTTAGGGTTAGGGTTAGGGTTAGGGTTAGGGTTAGGGTTAGGGTTAGGGTTAGGGTTAGGGTTAGGGTTAGGGTTAGGGTTAGGGTTAGGGTTAGGGTTAGGGTTAGGGTTAGGGTTAGGGTTAGGGTTAGGGTTAGGGTTAGGGTTAGGGTTAGGGGTTAGGGTTAGGGTTAGGGTTAGGGTTAGGGTTAGGGGTTAGGGTTAGGGTTAGGGTTAGGGTTAGGGGTTAGGGTTAGGGTTAGGGTTAGGGTTAGGGTTAGGGTTAGGGGTTAGGGTTAGGGTTAGGGGTTAGGGTTAGGGTTAGGGTTGGGGTTAGGGTTAGGGGTTAGGGTTGGGGTTAGGGTTAGGGTTAGGGTTAGGGTTAGGGTTAGGGTTAGGGTTAGGGTTAGGGGTTAGGGTTAGGGTTAGGGTTAGGGTTAGGGTTAGGGTTAGGGTTAGGGTTAGGGTTAGGGTTAGGGTTAGGGTTGGGGTTAGGGTTAGGGTTAGGGTTAGGGTTAGGTTAGGGTTAGGGTTAGGGTTAGGGTTAGGGGTTAGGGTTAGGGTTAGGGTTAGGGTTAGGGTTAGGGTTAGGGTTAGAGTTATGGGAATAGTGTCCATTCAGGAGGGCTCGGTTAAGCGCAGAGACCCTCCTCAACACTTGCGCCCCTTCGATGCGAGAAACATACCATCAGCTGCGCGCTTAACTAGCGTCGGTTTGCGAACGGCGGGGTCAACCGTGCGCAGATTTTGTTTTTGAATTTTCCCTATTTTCATGTGAGAAACTCAGAGCTTCAAGTCTGACACTGCCAGATTGGGCTGTTTTGAAGCTAGCCAAGTCAGATCATGCAGATTCAAGGAGGTTTTCAAGGTTTACTCATGGCAGAGCTGAAAAGGTTGTATTTCCCTTTCGGTTTCTTAGGGTCAGGGAAAAGGTCAGTGGGAGTATAGTTAATTGAGCAGACCTTGCTCAACCCTCGGCTGCTTCGATTGGCATCGTCTGGCAGGTCGGCTGCACTTAACTCTCGGGGGTCTGGGTTTTATGGCGTCCACCGTGTGGACAGGTGAAACTACTGATTTACTTACTTTATTTCAAAGAGCGGATGTCCGTCATCAGTGGGATCAAGCTCAACCCCTCCAGACGATCGCTCCCTAAACGGCATTTTGGTGGGCGCACTTAACTCGGTGCCGTCTTCGAATGGTGGTGTCCACCGTCCGCAGTTTAACAGATACGCTGATTATTAGGGGATAGGGGTGAGGTGACATTCCGGGACCCCCGTCAGATCGTCCACCCTATCGGTGGAAGTAACATATGTGAGCGGGTGCACTTAACTCCCTTCGGTCTTCGAGCAGCGTGGGCGGAAATACGTGAGTCTATACTGTGAATCTTAGAGTTATGGGAATAGTGTCCATTCAGGAGGGCTCGGTTAAGCGCAGAGACCCTCCTCAACACTTGCGCCCCTTCGATGCGAGAAACATACCATCAGCTGCGCGCTTAACTAGCGTCGGTTTGCGAACGGCGGGGTCAACCGTGCGCAGATTTTGTTTTTGAATTTTCCCTATTTTCATGTGAGAAACTCAGAGCTTCAAGTCTGACACTGCCAGATTGGGCTGTTTTGAAGCTAGCCAAGTCAGATCATGCAGATTCAAGGAGGTTTTCAAGGTTTACTCATGGCAGAGCTGAAAAGGTTGTATTTCCCCTTTCGGTTTCTTAGGGTCAGGAAAAAGTCAGTGGGAATATAGTTAATTGAGCAGACCTTGCTCAACCCTCGGCTGCTTCGATTGGCATCGTTTGGCAGGTCAGCTGCACTTAACTCTCGGGGGTCTGGGTTTACGGCGTCCACCGTGTGGACAGGTGAAACTACTGATTTACTTACTTTATTTCAAAGAGCGGGTGTCCGTCATCAGTGGGATCAACCTCAACCCCTCCAGACGATCGCTCCATAAACGGCATTTTGGTGGGCGCACTTAACTCGGTGCCGTCTTCGAATGGTGGCATCCACCGTCCGGCAGTTTAACAGATACGCTGATTATTAGGGGATAGGGGTGAGGTGACATTCCGGGACCCCGTCAGATCGTCCACCCTATCGGTGGAAGTGACATATGTGAGCGGGTGCACTTAACTCCCTTCGGTCTTCGAGCAGCGGGGGCGGAAATACGTGAGTCTATACTGTGAATCTTAGAGTTATGGGAATAGTGTCCATTCAGGAGGGTCCATTCAGGAGGGCTCGGTTAAGCGCAGAGACCCTCCTCAACACTTGCGCCCCTTCGATGCGAGAAACATACCATCAGCTGCAAGCTTAACTAGCGTCGGTTTGCGAACGGCAGGTCAACCGTGCGCAGATTTTTTTTTGAATTTTCCCTATTTTCATGTGAGAAACTCAGAGCTTCAAGTCTGACACTGCCAGATTGGGCTGTTTTGAAGCTAGCCAAGTCAGATCATGCAGATTCAAGGAGGTTTTCAAGGTTTACTCATGGCAGAGCTGAAAAGGTTGTATTTCCCCTTTCGGTTTCTTAGGGTCAGGGAAAAGGTCAGTGGGAGTATAGTTAATTGAGCAGACCTTGCTCAACCCTCGGCTGCTTCGATTGGCATCGTCTGGCAGGTCGGCTGCACTTAACTCTCGGGGGTCTGGGTTTTACGGCGTCCACCGTGTGGACAGGTGAAACTACTGATTTACTTACTTTATTTCAAAGAGCGGGTGTCCATCATCAGTGAGATCAACCTCAACCCCTCCAGACGATCGCTCCCTAAACGGCATTTTGGTGGGCGCACTTAACTCGGTGCCGTCTTCGAATGGTGGCGTCCACCGTCCGGCAGTTTAACAGATATGCTGATTATTAGGGGATAGGGGTGAGGTGACATTCCGGGACCCCCGTCAGATCGTCCACCCTATCGGAGGAAGTAACATATGTGAGCGGGTGCACTTAACTCCCTTCGGTCTTCGAGCAGCGTGGGCGGAAATACGTGAGTCTATACTGTGAATCTTAGAGTTATGGGAATAGTGTCCATTCAGGAGGGCTCGGTTAAGCGCAGAGACCCTCCTCAACACTTGCGCCCCTTCGATGCGAGAAACATACCATCAGCTGCGCGCTTAACTAGCGTCGGTTTGCGAACGGCGGGGTCAACCGTGCGCAGATTTTGTTTTTGAATTTTCCCTATTTTCATGTGAGAAACTCAGAGCTTCAAGTCTGACACTGCCAGATTGGGCTGTTTTGAAGCTAGCCAAGTCAGATCATGCAGATTCAAGGAGGTTTTCAAGGTTTACTCATGGCAGAGCTGAAAAGGTTGTATTTCCCCTTTCGGTTTCTTAGGGTCAGGGAAAAGGTCAGTGGGAGTATAGTTAATTGAGCAGACCTTGCTCAACCCCTCGGCTGCTTCGATTGGCATCGTTTGGCAGGTCGGCTGCACTTAACTCTCGGGGGTCTGGGTTTTACGGCGTCCACCGTGTGGACAGGTGAAACTACTGATTTACTTACTTTATTTCAAAGAGCGGGTGTCCGTCATCAGTGGGATCAACCTCAACCCCTCCAGACGATCGCTCCCTAAACGGCATTTTGGTGGGCGCACTTAACTCGGTGCCATCTTCGAATGGTGGCGTCCACCGTCCGGCAGTTTAACAGATACGCTGATTATTAGGGGATAGGGGTGAGGTGACATTCTGGGACCCCCGTCAGATCATCCACCCTATCGGAGGAAGTAACATATGTGAGCGGGTGCACTTAACTCCCTTCGGTCTTCGAGCAGCGGGGGCAGAAATACGTGAGTCTATACTGTGAATCTTAGAGTTATGGGAATAGTGTCCATTCAGGAGGGCTCGGTTAAGCGCAGAGACCCTCCTCAACACTTGCGCCCCTTCGATGCGAGAAACATACCATCAGCTGCGCGCTTAACTAGCGTCGGTTTGCGAACGGCGGGGTCAACCGTGCGCAGATTTTGTTTTTGAATTTTCCCTATTTTCATGTGAGAAACTCAGAGCTTCAAGTCTGACACTGCCAGATTGGGCTGTTTTGAAGCTAGCCAAGTCAGATCATGCAGATTCAAGGAGGTTTTCAAGGTTTACTCATGGCAGAGCTGAAAAGGTTGTATTTCCCTTCGGTTTCTTAGGGTCAGGGAAAAGGTCAGTGGGAGTATAGTTAATTGAGCAGACCTTGCTCAACCCCTCGGCTGCTTCGATTGGCATCCTCTGGCAGGTCAGCTGCACTTAACTCTCGGGGGTCTGGGTTTTACGGCGTCCACCGTGTGGACAGGTGAAACTACTGATTTACTTACTTTATTTCAAAGAGCGGGTGTCCGTCATCAGTGGGATCAACCTCAACCCCTCCAGACCATCGCTCCCTAAACGGCATTTTGGTGGGCGCACTTAACTCGGTGCCGTCTTCGAATGGTGGCGTCCACCGTCCGGCAGTTTAACAGATATGCTGATTATTAGGGGATAGGGGTGAGGTGACATTCCGGGACCCCCGTCAGATCGTCCACCCTATCGGAGGAAGTAACATATGTGAGCAGGTGCACTTAACTCCCTTCGGTCTTCGAGCAGCGGGGCGGAAATACGTGAGTCTATACTGTGAATCTTAGAGTTATGGGAATAGTGTCCATTCAGGAGGGCTCGGTTAAGCGCAGAGACCCTCCTCAACACTTGCGCCCCTTCGATGCGAGAAACATACCATCAGCTGCGCGCTTAACTAGCGTCGGTTTGCAAACGGCGGGGTCAACTGTGCGCAGATTTTGTTTTTGAATTTTCCCTATTTTCATGTGAGAAACTCAGAGCTTCAAGTCTGACACTGCCAGATTGGGCTGTTTTGAAGCTAGCCAAGTCAGATCATGCAGATTCAACCATGTTTATTAAAAAGAAGACAATACAGTAAAAGGTAAAATAAATCACTGTTAACCACAGTAGTAAATAAAAAATAACAGCAAAAATAACAGAAAAGAAAATGATACAAAAAAATGCAAACAGCAACTGTTAAATCACAGTAATAAAACAACAAAAGAAATCAGCTGTTGAATCACAGCAAAAATACAACCATCAAACAATAATGAAAATCTCAAGGCAAAAACATATCTGTATAACCTTTATGCATGAGCCAACACTTTAATCTGGAAATCAGAAGGGGCACTGGTATACAGTGATTGGTGCGTTGCTCGACGCACCTAGCTGTCCACAAGAGGTACAAGGCAGATACTAAAACAAAATCAGTGCGCCTTAAAGCAGGCGTCCAAAAAACCTGGTAGTTCCCATAGAGGCACTTCTCCAGATTAAGGGGAAACAAAAAGGGAACAGAAAAGACAGCCTGAAATGCTGTCCAAAATCCCGCACTCCTGGAACAAGTGAAGAAGACATGGCCAGCCGTTTCAATTTCAGGACAGCCATGGAAACAGGTATCGAGTACCCGTAAACGACTCCTATAGTTTGCTAGTACAGGCAATTTATTCAAGGCACACCTCCAAAGGAAGTCGTGCCAGTGAGGCACACACGAGAGAAACAAACGCCTCTGCCTAATACCATGGAGACGAAAGCGAGGGTAATGTTCAAAGGCATCAATGTAAAAATGCCGCAGGAGAACAACCTCATACCACTGTTGTCTAGATAAAGACAAAGCAAAGTCATGCAACCTGTACCGAAAGAGGATTAAACGAACATCACGATGTTCGGTGGACAAAGCACCCAGAGGCCTTTTCCCATTCAAACACGAATGCCAAAACCCGGCATCCTGAGCCAATAACAAGGCTGAGAGCAAGGAGGGAACTTCAGCTCGAAGATGTGCAAACACCCTGTAAAGAAACAACAGATGTAAAAAAACTATCGGGTGTTTCAGAGAACATCCCCCTTTAGTTGGAGGAGCAAACAAAATTCCCCTACGGACAGGCTGTATATTAGCCCTCCAAAAAAACATAAAATACGGTTTTATCAAAGCCTGTGTCCATGCAATGGGAAAAAATATACAGAAAACACATAAAGCAACTTTGCTAAAAGAAAAGTAGTCAGGATATACACTTTCTTTCTGTATGATAAATGAAAAGAAGACCAAAAAGGCAAGCCTGCAACAGCTTTCTGCAACACTGTCTTACAACTAGCACTCACAAAGGGCAGCGTACCAAATGGTACCCCCAAGATGTGAAGCCCAACAGTGGTGGAAGGGATGCCCCCAGTATCCAAAGAGGACAATGCCACATTGGAAAAAACCACAGACTTAGAGAGATTCAAACGCCAGCCCACCTGCTGAAAAAGTGGAACCAAAACCCCATGGAAGAGGTTCTGAAAAACTAACAAATTTTCTGCAAAAAAGGAAACATCATCTGCGTACGCAACTAAACGGGGAATCATCACCCCAGCACAGGAAAAGGAGTGAGACGGCATACCAGTGAGTGCATTAAACCTATAAAAAACTGCACCAATAACCAAAGCAAGCAGGTAGCTACTCAAGGGGCAACCTTGGCGAATCCCATTGCGCATGGCCACAGGAGCCCCCTGCCACCCATTAACCACCGGGACAATCGTGGTGCCCCCCTGAATAGACTGAATGCATCCACGAAAAATAGGACCAAAACCAAAATTATCCAAAATATCATTCAAGACCGAATGTGAGATGCTATCAAATGCTTTTGCAATATCACAAGACGCCAAGATTGCCCCAGGAGACATCATGATATCCTTAGTCACACACTTAAAAAGTAGCAATAGGTCCCAGATCGGCTTTTCAGAGATACCAAAACAACCTGCAGGCAATATATGATGTAGCTGCGCCTTAAGACGCAATTGCAGAACTTTAGTGAACAATTTATAGTCACAATTGCAAAGTGCGATGGGCCTCCAATTGGAAAGATCTGAACGGTCCCCTTTTTTCCACAAGAAATGTAAAGCCACTCGCAAAAACTGAGGGTCCTGTACACCTGAATGCAACCATTCATTGAACAACAACACTAGAAACTGCAGTTGAACATCAGTAAACTGGAGATAAAATACATATGGTATGCCGTCTACCCCAGGCACTGTATCAGACCGTGCAAAGAGACGTAAAGCCTCACGTAGTTCAGCTACGGTAACATCTGCATCTAAACTGTGTGCCAATGCAGAAGACACAGCCGGAATCTGCCAATCAGAAGCAGAACCCGGAATGCCCCCATACCACTGGTGCAAAAATTCTGCCACTACTGATAATATACCATGTTTATCATTATACAAAATGCCAGAGCTACCTCTCAAACAACGAATAAATGAACGGGTATGCATCGCCTTTTTACCAAGGTATGGCAAAAACTCCTCCGCACTGCCTTTAAGGGCATGAGCCAGGTTATACAACTTAGTGTGAACCCTCGCTTGGTGTAAAGATTTTAGTTCTTGCAGCTGTTGCAGAGCCGCAGGGATGTCTGTATTCCGAAGAAATTGGAAGCGATGAAAGGTGGCAGCCGTGGCCTCTTTCACTTCCGAATGAAAGGACTTGACAAAGGAAAAGTACGCAGAGCGCACCTTTTCCTTATAGTCCCCCCACCAAGCAGAAACTGAGTCATAAAGGGGAAACAAAGACAAATGGGAGTACCAAAGGTCAGCAGAAACAAGTTGCCACCTTTCCTTCTTCAAATATACACTATGCAGACGTGGGTACCCCTTTCCTCTCATACGAGAGATATCAGCACCAAATGTGTAAGACATCAGTAAGTGATCCGTAAACTCAGCCAAAAATGAGGCTGAAGAAACACATTGTAAGGAAGAATTATGCCAGCAAAAGTCTATAGCAGTGGTCGTAGTTCCCCTATGATAAGTGAAAGCAGGCATAGGTCCCATAACCAACATGGCACTCCGCAACACTTTTAAACAATGCCTGACATCAGGATGAATACTGGTAGGCCCTTCCAACAAATGTAAATTAAAATCCCCACACACAATAAGAGGATGGTCCCCAAGTAAATAAGGAGCCAACAACGTAAAAAGGGCATTCCTATCTGAATGTATGGAAAAAGCATAAAGAAACACAGTACGTAAAATAACGTGTCCAAAAGAAAAATCAACAATCAAAACCCTCCCTGGAATAACGTGCATTACATCCCTCACAACAAACAATTGAGAATTAAACATTAACACCAGACCTGAGTTACGATCCCCACCCAGAGACCAAACAACTGAGCCCCCCCACAGAGTAGTCCACTGAGCCTGAGCCTCCTCAGACACAAGTCCAGTGTCAATCAAACAAAGTAAATCAGACTGCAAGGTACGAGCCCAGTCATAAATGTGAAGCCTTCGTTTAGCAGAGACCATAGAGTTAATATTACAAAAAGCCACTGTAAAGGGATCAACCATCATCATATCCGTGAACGTCTTGTCCGCTTCGGTTTATCCTTAGTCCCTTTCACAGTCTGCTGAGAGCCAGGATCAGGCTCAGGAGGAGGAGGAGGAGGCAGAGACGGTGAAACAGAATCTATGGACTCTTGATCATCCAGAACCATATCGTCATCTGATACCACAGGAGAAGCAGGCAGAGATGTGAGAGGAACAACCTCACAATCATCGGACATATCTTGGTCAGAAGAAATGGGATGAGACACAGACAGATCCAACTGACTCCCATGGTTGTGCACGATCACAGCAGCCGAGACTGAGGAATCATTTGCAATGGTAGCATCAGGCAAAGGCAGGACAGCAGTGCCAGAAGAAAGAGATGCAGAAGTCATAGCAGGCAAAGGACGGGCCACGTCCGGCAAAGGAGTTGAGGCAAGATCCGTAGACAAGGACTTAGCAACAGCAGGAGGCTCTGCAGAACTGGAAATCACTGGTTGGGACACCTGCCCTGGTGGAAGAACAGTAGCAGGCACGACATCGCTATCCGCTGAAGGGACCTCTGAAGGTAAAACCACAGAAACAGAAGGCTGAGCAGAGCTAACTGGAGGAACAGGTGCAGGTACTGAAGGCACCGGAGGAGCTGGAGGAACAGCTGTGGGAAATACCAGGGGGCATTCATTCCAGTGATGCGGCCCCTCACACTGTGAACAATGATGCGGACAAGCCCTTGAAAAATGGGAGGTGGAACCACACTTTGAACATTTCTTGAGGGGGCATGCTGAAACAACGTGAGAGAAATCCCCACAGTAAAAGCAAAAGCGGGGTTGTCCCACATAACGGACTATGCCCCTCTGCCCGGAAACAAAACAGACACCTGGTATGTGCTTGATGCCTTCAGAAGAAGCAGACATGGTAACCCACGCCTCCCATCCCCCATCCCAAACACCAGGCAGTATCTTAGAAGTAGTCTTTGTAACAGAATGGACCACAGAACAAAACTGCAACAAATATGCTTTTACATCACTGTCCGAGATATAAATGGTCCGAAAATTCAAACGAATTTTCTTCTTCAATCGAACATCCACATCAGAAATGCTATACAGGTTCCAAGGAGCCCTCTGTCTGTTATTTAGAAAGACAGAGGAAAAATGTAGAGCAACAGCAGAGGAGTCAAAATAAAAGTCAACATAGGGTTCAGTACCCCACAGCACATACCCACTGATATCTTTTAAGTGCACTCCAGCCGGAGCCAGAACCCCATCCCATAAATGTTGTAAGTCCAAGGAAGCATTACTCACAGTTTTTATACGAACAAAAGGTCGC
Source organism: Protopterus annectens (assembly GCF_019279795.1). Lineage (NCBI taxonomy): Eukaryota > Metazoa > Chordata > Ceratodontiformes > Protopteridae > Protopterus > Protopterus annectens. The sequence continues at coordinate 1,028,637,857 of NC_056737.1, forward strand.
TGAGTAAACCGCGAAGGCTGTCCCACTGCAGAAGCAAACGACTTCCGAGTATGATCCACTGCATCAGCAACAGCAACAGAAGCAGCCTCCTTAGCAGCTGCCGAGACAGGAAAAGCAGTCAAAGGCCTAGACACATCAGGCCGGAAAGGCCTGCCAGTAGCAGTAGTATGTCTCCCAGAAGAAGCAGCAGATACTGCAGCATAAACAGGAGAAGCAGTCCCAACAGCAGTTTTAAACTTTTTAGCAGTGCCAGAAAAACTAGCACCCTCAGAAACTGTAGTGCTAGGCAAACCAGTAGTTCTAGTCACAGAAACATTAATACTAGAAGGTTGTTGCAACATACCAGCTGCCAAAGAACCGGCAGGAGGTGGAAAATCTTCAGCAGCCTCACTCCATGACAGGGAAGCAGCAACTTGAGCATCTGAAAGAGACAAACTGGAAGCAGCATTTTCACCTTGTTGTACACCAATAAGTGCAGCATCCGACACCGATGTACTTTCCACAATAGCTGTAGTATCCATAGAACCCTCAGAAGTCGAAATAGCAGAACCAAAAACTGAAACAGCACAAACAGAAGCTGCTGCTGCAGCAGGAACCTCCACAACGGCCGCCATCTTGAAAATGGGCGTGGCCTAATGCATGCAGATTCAAGGAGGTTTTCAAGGTTTACTCATGGCAGAGCTGAAAAGGTTGTATTTCCTCTTTCGGTTTCTTAGGGTCAGGGAAAAGGTCAGTGGGAATATAGTTAATTGAGCAGACCTTGCTCAACCCCTCGGCTGCTTCGATTGGCATCGTTTGGCAGGTCGGCTGCACTTAACTCTCGGGGGTCTGGGTTTTACGGCGTCCACCGTGTGGACAGGTGAAACTACTGATTTACTTACTTTATTTCAAAGAGCGGGTGTCCGTCATCAGTGGGATCAACCTCAACCCCTCCAGACGATCGCTCCCTAAACGGCATTTTGGTGGGCGCACTTAACTCGGTGCCGTCTTCGAATGGTGGCGTCCACCGTCCGGCAGTTTAACAGATATGCTGATTATTAGGGGATAGGGGTGAGGTGACATTCCGGGACCCCCGTCAGATCGTCCACCCTATCGGAGGAAGTAACATATGTGAGCGGGTGCACTTAACTCCCTTCGGTCTTCGAGCAGCGGGGGCGGAAATACGTGAGTCTATACTGTGAATCTTAGAGTTATGGGAATAGTGTCCATTCAGGAGGGCTCGGTTAAGCGCAGACCCTCCTCAACACTTGCGCCCCTTCGATGCGAGAAACATACCATCAGCTGCGCGCTTAACTAGCGTCGGTTTGCGAACGGCGGGGTCAACCGTGCGCAGATTTTGTTTTTGAATTTTCCCTATTTTCATGTGAGAAACTCAGAGCTTCAAGTCTGACACTGCCAGATTGGGCTGTTTTGAAGCTAGCCAAGTCAGATCATGCAGATTCAAGGAGGTTTTCAAGGTTTACTCATGGCAGAGCTGAAAAGGTTGTATTTCCCCTTTCGGTTTCTTAGGGTCAGGGAAAAGGTCAGTGGGAGTATAGTTAATTGAGCAGACCTTGCTCAACCCCTCGGCTGCTTCGATTGGCATCGTTTGGCAGGTCGGCTGCACTTAACTCTCGGGGGTCTGGGTTTTACGGCGTCCACCGTGTGGACAGGTGAAACTACTGATTTACTTACTTTATTTCAAAGAGCGGGTGTCCGTCATCAGTGGGATCAAGCTCAACCCCTCCAGACGATCGCTCCCTAAATGGCATTTTGGTGGGCGCACTTAACTCGGTGCCGTCTTCGAATGGTGGCGTCCACCGTCCGGCAGTTTAACAGATACGCTGATTATTAGGGGATAGGGGTGAGGTGACATTCCGGGACCCCCGTCAGATCGTCCACCCTATCGGTGGAAGTGACATATGTGAGCGGGTGCACTTAACTCCCTTCGGTCTTCGAGCAGCGGGGGCGGAAATACGTGAGTCTATACTGTGAATCTTAGAGTTATGGGAATAGTGTCCATTCAGGAGGGCTCGGTTAAGCGCAGAGACCCTCCTCAACACTTGCGCCCCTTCGATGCGAGAAACATACCATCAGCTGCGCTTAACTAGCGTCGGTTTGCGAACGGCGGGGTCAACCGTGCGCAGATTTTGTTTTTGAATTTTCCCTATTTTCATGTGAGAAACTCAGAGCTTCAAGTCTGACACTGCCAGATTGGGCTGTTTTGAAGCTAGCCAAGTCAGATCATGCAGATTCAAGGAGGTTTTCAAGGTTTACTCATGGCAGAGCTGAAAAGGTTGTATTTCCCCTTTCGGTTTCTTAGGGTCAGGGAAAAGGTCAGTGGGAGTATAGTTAATTGAGCAGACCTTGCTCAACCCCTCGGCTGCTTCGATTGGCATCGTCTGGCAGGTCGGCTGCACTTAACTCTCGGGGGTCTGGGTTTTACGGCGTCCACCGTGTGGACAGGTGAAACTACTGATTTACTTACTTTATTTCAAAGAGCGGGTGTCCGTCATCAGTGGGATCAACCTCAACCCCTCCAGAACATCGCTCCCTAAACGGCATTTTGGTGGGCGCACTTAACTCGGTGCCGTCTTCGAATGGTGGCGTCCACCGTCCGGCAGTTTAACAGATACGCTGATTATTAGGGGATAGGGGTGAGGTGACATTCCGGGACCCCCATCAGATCGTCCACCCTATCGGAGGAAGTAACATATGTGAGCGGGTGCACTTAACTCCCTTCGGTCTTTGAGCAGCGGGGGCGGAAATACGTGAGTCTATACTGTGAATCTTAGAGTTATGGGAATAGTGTCCATTCAGGAGGGCTCGGTTAAGCGCAGAGACCCTCCTCAACACTTGCGCCCCTTCGATGCGAGAAACATACCATCAGCTGCGCGCTTAACTAGCGTCGGTTTGCGAACGGCGGGGTCAACCGTGCGCAGATTTTGTTTTGAATTTTCCCTATTTTCATGTGAGAAACTCAGAGCTTCAAGTCTGACACTGCCAGATTGGGCTGTTTTGAAGCTAGCCAAGTCAGATCATGCAGATTCAAGGAGGTTTTCAAGGTTTACTCATGGCAGAGCTGAAAAGGTTGTATTTCCCCTTTCGGTTTCTTAGGGTCAGGGAAAAGGTCAGTGGGAGTATAGTTAATTGAGCAGACCTTGCTCAACCCCTCGGCTGCTTCGATTGGCATCGTCTGGCAGGTCGGCTGCACTTAACTCTCGGGGGTCTGGGTTTTACGGCGTCCACCGTGTGGACAGGTGAAACTACTGATTTACTTACTTTATTTCAAAGAGCGGGTGTCCGTCATCAGTGGGATCAACCTCAACCCCTCCAGACGATCGCTCCCTAAACGGCATTTTGGTGGGCGCACTTAACTCGGTGCCGTCTTCGAATGGTGGCGGGCCTTACCGCCAGTCTTTCCACCACGTCCAGACATCGCGCTAAATTACTCCTCCAAATATTATACTCCACACGCCCAGCATAGCTCTTTTTATACCCTTCTGCCTTGGCACCGCCTCTGTGCTCTCATTGGTGAGTCGATAAAATTATCAACTTAGTTTTAGCCCATTGGCTACATTGTGGATTCTAAAATTTGCATATTAATTCTGAACTGTTCACTTGTTGACTGTGGGAGTGTTCAACTGAATATTACCTTGAGAGTCACGATTCTGGTGCTTTAAGACTTATAGGTTTCTGATTGGCCGCTTCAAATAATGGCGCCAAGGAATTCTCTAAATTACTATTTCCTCAAAAGGGGTAGAAATAAAGTTTTTCTGACTCGGGGAGGAAAGATCCCATACAAATCTTAAAACGAATCTGTCTCTGTTTTAGCAACATTTCTACTGAAAGTTATATAGATCACTAAAATGATGACTTAGTATGTTCACGCAGGTAATAGTGCCCCACTATATTCCCTGGCATCATGCCTTACACGGGTACTTCATATATTTATCTAGGCAGAAACGTATAATTCCAGTAGAAACAAACAGAAAATAAATCGATTATGTATTAGCCTTTGATGACCGCGAAACTCAGACTGGGCAAAAGACTCTTTTCAGTGGACACCCGGCAGGAAAAGCTCTTTATGAATTGCACATTTGTGCAGGCAAATAACATGAGCTAAAAATGAAAACATACTACATAACACTAAGGTGTATATAGCTTAACATGCGATCGCTATGGTATGCGAGCTGTACTGTATTTACACAGGCTAAAACAGCAGATATCAAAAGAACATTCAGCATTATTTTACAGTTCCGTAAACGGATCACAGAAGAGGAATGTGCATATTTTCCCTAAACATTCACCCGAGACAGTGAAGCAAGACTGAAAATATGAGGATTTAGGTTACTTGATTTGGGCGTATAAACGGGAAACTTGGTAATGCTGATGGTTCGAGGACAGGCTTGTTTAACTGAGAGATATGATTGCATGTTTTTTTCGTTTTTAAACTGATAGGCTAAGAATTAGTAATCGGAGGGTTGCAAGTAAAGGGCTGTTTTGCTGAGAAATGTTTTCAATGAGAGTTTATTTAGCAGACAAGATGCTATACAAAAAAAAAAAATCTGTACCATTTACTGCTTTGTGCTTGGCTGAGTAAAACTGCCAATGAACTTTGGCTATTTAACTGCTATTTTGCACATGATCACAATGGGTGAAACCCAAAGGGTGGAGATTAGCTGAATGCATATATTCCATCTCTGTTAGTCACTTCCAAAGTTTTTTTCAAAACAACGTTGATCGACTATGCCAGAACCAGCAAAACCCGCTGCCCCTAAAAAGGGTTCAAAGAAGGTTGTGAAGAAACCAGCTAAGAAAGATGGAAAGAAGCGCCGTAGGAGTCGTAAAGAAAGCTATTCTATTTACGTATACAAGGTTTTGAAGCAGGTTCATCCTGATACTGGGATATCTTCTAAAGCCATGAACATCATGAATTCTTTTGTGAATGATATTTTTGAGCGGATTGCAGGAGAAGCTTCTCGTCTAGCTCACTACAACAAGCGCTCGACGATCAGTTCGCGGGAGATTCAGACAGCGGTGCGGCTTTTGTTGCCTGGTGAGCTGGCTAAACATGCTGTGTCCGAGGGCACCAAAGCCGTCACCAAGTATACAAGTGCCAAGTAAGAGTCTTCCTTCCTGACACCCAAAGGCCCTTTTAAGGGCCAACACCTTTTCTGCATAAGAGCTGTACTATAGTAACTGACTTGTTACATTTGCTTGCGGTCTAGAAAGTGCCAAATTGCTCATTAAGACCAGGTTTACAGTATCAAATTTCTCTGCTCTAAAATCCATCTACGTAACTGAATTTAAAACACGGTTTCCCGATTTCTGGTTCGCACATTTTGTACTAGAAAGTAAGCCCCCACCCATCAGCATCAGTGTAAAGGCTGTATTTCTTCTGTAATGGAATCAATGTTTTATTGAGCCACGGGTGTAGGGGATTGGTGATTAAACGTGGTACACCTGTGGAACCTGTTTAATGTTTACCACCGTGTCCCATGCGACTGGCCACCTCACAAGAATTCAGTATTGAATAACCACTAAAGATGCACTGTCCATCTTCCGCCAGCACTTGACCCATCCAACTACCTTGGCCAGCAAAGACAACACAAATCCTTAAGCAGCTCTCGACTTTCCCTGATACCGCCTCTTATATGTATATTTTCGCTGCCTCTCCAACTTTCTTCCCTTATGCGGTAAATTATTCAGGATCACGGTTAGTTGGTACTGCCAGACATTATTATTTCATACTTTTGCGTCGTTAGTGCAAGTCCTGATCTACCAATGTTTTAAGTTAATTGGAGTAATATTTAATTACCCTGATGTGGACAATCTGTCCCCTTATTTTGCCTTTCTTCCAAGTTGTTGTTATACACAGCTTGAGAGGTATTTTCTTTGCTCAGCAGTGATTTACGTTACCCGCGCCCCCGACTTAGTACTCTAGAGAGATCGCAGTAGAGAAAGTACATTAGTCTATTTTACAGGAAATGATACCTGAAGATTTTTGTACGCAGCTCAAAAGATGCAGATATCCGGTATTTATCAAAAGTGTCATTTTATGAGAATCGGGGACAATACAATTAAAACAGCTTATCCGTGAACACAAATGAATGTTTGCTGATTTCGTTTCCCGCCGTAAGAGGAGAATTCTAACGGTTGAGTTAACTGAATGCCAAATGTGAATAACTTGTGACACTGTTCAAATCAACCAATAGAAAAGAACCGTTTCTCCCGTTTGAAATGTGGTTGCCATAATACGTAAGTACCTTTTTTTTTTTTCAAAAGCAAATCCTGTCGTATTACCGTTGCTTTTTTTGGAAATTTATAAAATCGGTTATCGGAAGCTTGCCGTAACAGTATCTGTAATTCTGCAGCTTATAATCACGCCACAGAAGGCCCTCTACTGTTAACCAATGACTAAGGCAGACCAATCAACCAATGGAATAGCAGAGAGCATAATAAAAAGCCAATGAGAATATTCAGTGAGTGAGCCAACCGGGCGCATGGCTCCATGCCTTCGACCAATCATCACTCTGCAATGCCAGTCGACGTGAGGGTGAAGAAATAATGTCCCCAAAAGAAAAAAACGTGAGCGGGAGATGTAAAAAATAAGGGAAAGTATGAATAATACTAGACTGTTCAGATTTTTGCCTCATAATTTTGGCGTGTTTCTCAAAAATGTGCTTTTCTGTCAAGTCACCGAGTACTGAAATAAATAAATAATGGCATGCACTTAGGATGCCGATGTCAAATACATCGGAAAATGCAGGTTAACACAGACCGTGCTATTCTACCAGTTCTCTAACTTTAAAATAGCAGTATTTAAAATCTTGCAACAGTCTTTTTTCCCCAAAGTGACGGTCGTTTATAACATATGAAGTGTGCCCAGCTTTTTTTCCGACGATCACTACCGCATTTTTTTTTATTATTATTATTTTTGTAGCTTTTAACTTTGTACCGTTTTCTTTACACGGAGTGTGTGTATATACCAGCTCTTGCCTGTGCAGACTTAAACTGCTGAAGTGGTAGTGTTCGATCCTCATGTCAATGAAGCGCTCGTGCATTCGTGTCAAACTACTGCAGGGGTCGGCGGAGAAACGTTTAATTTCGGGTCAGAGACGAACATACTACTGAAGAGGTCTTCGAGGGAAATGCTTCAATTTGGCATCTAAGTGATTGTGCAGAAAAGAATATACCGATGAGAAGGTCGTAGGGGAAATGTTCCTGCAGAGATGTCGTTGGAGGAACAGTTTCATTGTGATGACAGTTAAGTGCCTGTGCCGACTTGGCAACACTAGGGTTGCCATTTTTGTAACAGCCAAAAAAACCTGACAAGCGCTCCAGCTTTTGCCACAGCCATTTCGATAAGTAAATGTGTTCTGGTTTAGTTAGCTTCACTATTAACAGTAAGCCTTTACAAGTAGTCCTCGAATCCCCCTATCTAGAGCAAGGTATTTTTTCCCAGACAAATCCTTCTGTAATGTGCAGCTTATAAAAAACAAAAGGATCGGGCTTAGCACTAGAGTCAATGTCAATGCTGCAGGAGCTGTTAAGTAATAATGCTCCGTTTGGGACACATGCAGCAGCTGCAACGCCCAGACAGATACCCTATTAAAGGACACAAGAGCTCAAGGATGGATGGTACAAGCACTGACTCAAAGCTGTACCACTATAGTCGCCAAGACTAGACTGCCAAGAGGCAAGGCAATAGAGCTAGTGCACATGTGTAAATCGGAAAGCGTTAGTCTAGGGATGTAAACATCTGGCGTTGTCCCAATAGAGGGTGTCGGATGTGGAGGTCTGTGTAGATAAGTGGCCAAGCATGGAATAGAGACCAAAGAAGAAAAAGAGTTGCCAAAGGTTGCAGTCATCTGCTAACGAAAAATGTTTTTGAAAAGCCTAAGAAAGTGAACGGTTCTTGGAGAGCAGATGAAAAGACCCTTTGTAGAAAAAGTGTGGCTCTTAAAAGAGCCTTTGGGTTCACTGGTCGTGTATAGGTTAAGCTCGTTCTCCTCGAATGCGCCTTGCTAGCTGAATATCTTTGGGCATGATAGTTACCCTCTTAGCGTGAATAGCGCAGAGGTTGGTATCTTCAAAGAGGCCTACAAGATAAGCCTCGCTTGCCTCCTGCAAAGCCATGACTGCAGAACTCTGGAAACGAAGATCAGTCTTGAAATCCTGTGCGATCTCTCGAACAAGTCGCTGGAAAGGAAGCTTGCGAATAAGTAATTCGGTGGACTTCTGATATCGACGGATTTCTCGAAGAGCAACAGTGCCAGGCCGGTAACGATGAGGCTTCTTGACACCTCCAGTAGCCGGAGCACTTTTGCGGGCAGCCTTTGTAGCAAGTTGTTTACGAGGAGCCTTTCCGCCGGTAGACTTCCTAGCGGTCTGCTTTGTTCGAGCCATAACGGTAGCAACAGTTGGTCTTCCTAAGCGAGTTTAAAACAAGTGCAACTTTGCTCTCGGTGACCCTTTTTATAGGCAGTTGGTGACACACCTCTAATTACTGATTGGTTTGGTATCTTTCCCACCCCTACTGTTTGATTCGTTGAAAGCAATCCCTAGCCCTACAGATTTCACCTTTCAGCCCCTTCAAATACTTGGACAACACCACTCACTCAAAGTTCGAAAAGTTGTCAAAAGTTTGGAAAAGCCAGATCGTCAGACTGAGAGAGGACTTGAGTAATTGAATAAACAACGCTGGAAGGTTATAGAGGCATTGGTGCAGCACAAAGGAGCAAATTTTCTTTTTCTCTTGATCTGCACATTAATTGTTTCTCAAATGCCGTAAGATTGAATTAAGCCACTCTGTTTGCTGATCTCTGCCCAATGGGAGATCGCACGCACAAAATCACAGAGTGCATACAAAAAATCCACGATAATTTCCTACTGGACGGACTAGAGGAACCTGCACGAAACTTGCTGCCCCCACTGAGCACAAGTCACCACACCGAGATGGAAAGAAAGGAATCCTCCCCGAATGCATCCACAAGTGGACATCATGCAGAAGTCAGCCACAGCCCAAGCATTGAGCTGGAAAGTGAAGAAGAAGAAGAGCAATACCAGGAGGGAAGCGCTAGTGATTCTTGCCCTGATGATTTTGAAATAGTGGCTTCCAAACACTGTGTTAAAAGAAAGAGGAGGACTCAAGAAGAAATATTCAGCATTGAGACTAGAAATCGGTTTGAAAGGCTGAACATTGAAGGCATGTGTGAAGAGCAAAACGAGATGAAGGCACCTGAAAACACCAGAAGCAAAAAGATCCCACCAGTCATTCTCAGAACAGAGGAAAACTGGACCCAAATTTCCAAAAAAATAACAGAACAGGGCATCTCATTAAGCAACTCGACAGTAACTAGAGATGAAATTAAGCTCTGCCCAACATCTGCTACAGACTACAGAACCCTAACCAAATACCTAAGAGATGTTAACCTGGAACACCACTCTTGGCTACTTGACTCAGACAAACCCATTAAAGCGGTCATCAGAGGGATCCCCACCTCAGTGTCAGAAAAAGAGGTAGAAGAAGCCCTGCTGGAGAGAGGGTTCCCCATCAGAAAGGTCAACCGCATGAAAAGCGGCCCCTCACGCAAGCCCTGTCCTCTTGTACTAGTGCAGCTTGACAGGAATGATGCTGGCAAGCACATTTTCCAAATGGAAGACCTGCTCTCTCTCAGAGTGAGAGTCGAGACCCTAAACAACAAACCTAGAGTAGGCCAGTGCCACAAATGCCAAAGATTCGGGCACGCCGCCAACATGTGCTTTAATAAACCTAGATGTGTAAAGTGTGCCGGAGAACACTGGGCAAGGGATTGCAATCGCCCAAGAGAAGAAAAGGCTACCTGTGCCAATTGTGGCTTGGACCACCCTGCAAACTATCAAGGATGCGCAGCTCACCCCTCCAAGCGGCCTTCTGGAAACAGAAATATTGGGCGCCCAGAACCACGGAATGTCAAACCAGACCACACTTTTTCAGCAGCAGTCAAAACAGGAACCTCTGCCCCTTCCCCCACCAGTGAGGAAAACTGCAGGGCCAAACATCCCAGCATGCCGAACTGTGAAAACACAACTACCAAAAAGAATAGTCTTCCTCCTCGACCTCACCTGGATCCCTCCTGCGGTCTCTCTGCTGTGCATGAAAACAATGGGATCACATCCTTAGCAAGCCTACTGACAAGCCCAAAGGTCCAAAAGCTACTAGAGATTGCGTGTTTGCTGCTACAAAGCATTTGTGCTGCGAAGAACGGAATGGAAATTCTGACATCCATAACCACAGCGATTCCTACAATCCTAGTCACACTACAACATGAACCCTAGAAAGCTGCGTATTCCCCAAGATATTAATATGGCTTTTTGGAATGCCAATGACCTCAAAGAAAAATCTGAGGAGCTACAGGAATTCCTAGTCACCCACTCCATCGATGTTATGCTCATATGTGAAACACACCTACGCCCAAGTGTGGAAATCAAATTTAGGAACTACTATGTCTACCGCCAAGATCGCAAAATTGGTAAAGGAGGTGGTACAGCAATCCTTGCTAAAAAGAATACAGACCACTCAGAACTCCCTAGCATCACACTGGGGCACCTAGAAGCCAACATGGTGATCATTAACACCGCAGAGGGCCCCCTCAGAATAGCTGCAGCATACAACCCACCCCTAAAGAAACTGCTACATGAAGACTTGGACCTAATTTTCCAGTCTGACCTACCAACAGTACTGGCCGGAGATCTCAATGCCAAACACCCTACCTGGAACAGCAGAACCACAAATGCCAAAGGAAGATCCCTAGCTAACTACTTGGACAACAGCGAAGTAGTGGTACTTGGTCCAGATGAACCAACCCACTACCACCCTCACGGTCACCGCCCTGATATCCTGGACATTGCTTTACTAAAAAATGTGGCACAAACGCCCACCATCTACACTATCAGCGAACTAAGCTCAGACCACAACCCCGTTATACTCACCCTAGAAAGTACCAGAGCAAGCCCAGAAACTGCCAATCAAACAGCAATGGAAAAAATCTGCTGGCCAGCATTCACCGATACCTTGGAGTCCTGCTTACCACACATTCCTACCATCATAACCACGATACAGCTGGACGAAGCAACAACCATTCTTACTGACTGCATCAAAGCAGCTATAGGAAAAGCAACCAGGAAGCTCCCCTATCACACAAAGAAAAATCCTCACCAGATACCACTCTGGCTGCAGGAAAAGATTAGAGAAAAGAACAGAACCCGCAGAAAGTGGCAGAAATTCTGCAACCCAAGGGATCGCTCAAAAATGAACCAGCTAACAGCCGAAATCAAAAAAGCACTAGCAGTAATCAGAAATCATAGATGGGCTCAAACCATCTCAGAAATAAAAAACCATCCAAATGCTAAATGGAAACTCTCAAAAGCCCTAAGACACAAAACAGTCCCGATGCCTGCCATACATGGGCTAAATGGGCTAGTCTTTACCTGCCAGGACAAGGCCGAGGCCATTGCAGAATGCTTGGAACTGCAGTGCTACCCAAACTTTCAGGAGGCAGATCTGGAACACATTGAGAAAATACACAAAGCCACACATAAATACCTGCGCACAAAACACCCAGAAAGAATAGATGTCACAACACCAAGCAAAACAACGAAAATACTACAAAAAGTAAATGTCAAGAAGGCAGCTGGTCCAGACAACATCCCCAGCAAAGCCCTACGGCACCTACCCACCAAAGCTGTAGCTGCAATCACCAACATCGCCAATGCTTCAATGAGACTTGGATACTTCCCCATGTGCTGGAAAAATGCAGACGTGGTAGTCCTGCCTAAACCTGGCAAGGACCGAGCTTTTCCACAAAACTACAGACCCATCAGCCTCCTAAGCTCCCTAGGGAAAGTGGTAGAAAAAATCATTTTACAACGGTTACAAAAATATGCCATTCAAAAAGAAGCAGTCAACAAAGAACAACATGGATTCAGGACAAACTACTCCACAACTCACCAGCTACTTCGAGTTGTCGAATATATCACAGAAGGATTTAACACCAACAGGGCAACAGGAGCTGTTTTCCTAGATGTCTCCAAAGCGTTTGACAAGGTGTGGCATGAGGGCCTGGTATACAAACTGATCTCAAAAGGCTTCCCTTCATACCTGATCCGATTAGTCTCCTCTTACCTTCAAGGCAGAACCTTCAGAGTAAAAATGAATGGTACCCACTCAAAGGAAAAGCAAATCACAGCCGGTGTCCCACAAGGTTCCACCTTATCACCACTGTTATTTAACATCTATGTTAGTGACATACCAAACATAGGCGGAACCATGCTGGCACAGTATGCAGACGACACCGCAATTCTCTACAAATCCAAACATCCCTGGTTGATCTCCAAAAGACTCCAAGAGTCTGCGGATGCCTTAGAAACGTGGTACCGCACCTGGCGCATAGAGATCAATCCAGAAAAGAGCACCGCAATATGGATGAGCAGACGACTCTTAAATCCAGACAAAAAGATCACCATGTTCGACAAGGACATAACATGGAAAGAGTCTGTCAAGTACCTCGGAGTTACATTGGACAAACGTCTCTCCTGGAAACCACACATTGAAACCAACGCGGCAAACGCACAAAAAACCCACAACCAACTTTATCCACTTTTGAACAGGAGAAGCGGTCTCAGCATCAAAAACAAACTTCTGCTATACAGGACCACAATCAGAGCCCAGATGCTATATGCTTCACCAGTATGGGGGTATGCAGCAAACAGCTACATAGCAACTCTTCAGAGACTACAAAACAAGTCCCTCAGATTCATCCTAGATGCCCCATGGTATGTAACAAATGAACAACTGCACAGAGATACCCACTCACCATCCATGAAACAACTTATCCAGGACTCAGCGATAAACCTATTTACACGGCTGGAAAACCACTCACAGGAGGATGTCAGGAAAATGATAGACTACAACGAAGCACACTACAGAAAACATAAAAGACCCAGAGCAACTCTGGCTTGAAGTCTGCCACAAACCACACAGAATATAGTACACCAGCCTAGACACGAAGATAAGAAGATGCCACAAACGCAAGAAGACCAAAACCACAGAGATGAAGGAGAGAGAGAGGCCAAGCCTCGGACCTCCATTGGAGCAGAAGATTCAAGACACTCAAAGTTCTATGTCACGTACAGCACAGACCCTGAAGTGAAGTGTTCATTTTACAATCGTTCACACGAAGTCGTGCAACACATGTTGCTGAATTCAAGGCACGCTAGCAAAATAACATTTCCTTTCTTCACCTTTCTTGACTGTTGGCACTTGATGTTCCATATGAAGTAATTAAGTTCTTCATATTCAGTAAAGTCGGAAAAGTATATGTATATATGTTCCTGTTTGGTCTTATTTTTGATATATACGTATATGTGTTTTGTTTCAAAGCAGTTCTAATAACCTGACATTTTATTTCAACGCCATTCCAAGAGATATACAGAAGGCTAGAGCAATGAGAAAAGGCTCACAAACTAGAGCAGCCAGCTGTAGAGAAACGATGAAGTGGATGAGCCAGTCCTAGCACGGTTTGACTGTACGCGGGCGGAGATGATTGTTGGATACACTAAAATGAAGTGCGCAGCTATGAGGATTAATTAACGAACGGCATCAGACACACGGTGGAAAATGTTTACTGAAACACCTGCTAAATATTGCCCCTCTTCCAAACTTGACTTCGGTAATCTAACCAACGAAAAAGCAAGTTCAACTAAAGGCACAGAGGTCCCATAGATGATTACTGGGCATTCTGTCTGGCACCATTGATCATCCCAACCCAGTTTTACTCCAGTCTAATTACAGAGTAGCAGATGAATGTCGAGACAATCCTGCTGTAGCAGTGGACACACCTGTTTAGTATGTCATAATCTTAATGTAGTGCATTACAAGCATTCATTTTGCTAGGGTCAAAAGATGAGTGCGAAAGAGAATAATCTGCAATAAAGCCACATAAAAAGATGTAGCAATATATGCAAAGTGTAATGCTTGTTAAGTTGCCATAGTTGGGAGTACTTTTATATGAATGTAAATGTGCCTATGTCACAAGTGATAGAATGCAATAAAGGTGGTTGAAAAACATGTAGACGTAGCTCACTATTAACTTGTTGATTAGACAGAAAACAATTCTAAAGCCAGTAAGCATCTACCATAATGTAGAAATGAAGTGGGAAAACCGGTACTGTAAATTACAGGTACAGAACAGATGTCAGCCTTTCTTGATAAACTGCAGTGGCTCTTAAAAGAGCCTTTGGGGATTGCACCGCTAAACAGCTTTACTTCTTAGCTTTCGATGCTGTCTTTTTTGCTTTGGGTGCACTCTTGGGTTTCAGAGCTTTGGGTTTCACTGGCTTTTTCGCTGGACTCTTGGCTGCCTTCGGTTTAGCAGATTTGACCTTCTTAGGACTCTTGGCTGTCTTTTTAGCCGCTGCTGGTTTCTTGGCTTTCTTTGGCGCCTTCTTTTTGCTGCCGGCTGCTGCTGTCTTCTTGGATTTCTTAGCAGTCCCGGGTGTCTTGGCTTTAGCAACGGGCTTCTTTTTAGCCGTTTTTACCTTCTTGGGTGCCTCCTTCTTGTTGAGCTTGTAGGAACCCTTGTGCTGCAGCAGCTTCCCTTTGCTGACCAGACTCCGGAGTGACAACAAGAGGCGGGCGTTGTTCTTCTCCACATCGTAGCCCGCAGCCTTGAGAGCCTTCTTGAGTGCAGGGAGGGACAGCCCGTGGCGTTCTTTGGAGGCGCCCACAGCCTTCACGGTCAGATCAGACACGCTGGGACCTGCCGGTTTGTTTTTCGAAGCTGCCACCTTCTTCTTAGAAGGCTTGGTAGGAGCAACTGCTGGCGCGGTCTCGGTATCAGCCATACTTGTCAACACACAAACAATACAACTAAAAAATAAAACTGTTGAAATGACTCCGGTTAAAAAGAATGCGGTGTTTTATACCCATAAGGAAGTGGGCGGGGTCAACTTGACCGAGGCTCTTCATTGGGCAGATTTGTAGTCAATCCGGATTTACAGGAACACTGTCTGTCTGAAGGCTCCCCTAATCAGTGTTTCTTTGTCAGAGAGAATAAAACAAAAATTATAAATTACAGCATGCACCGTCAACATTTAGAATGAAACAAGCAAAGAACATAATACCCCACCAAAGACAATAGGTGTGTGACCCACGCCTTGTACTTGCTCCTTAAAAAAGTGACTCAACCATGCAGAACGCTGTCTGATTTTACGTCGGTCTCTCCTTCTGCATTTATTTGCTTGTAAATGCAATCCTTTTCTAGAAAAGAAAATGTCCATGCCTAGCAGTGGTGCATCGTTGCTCATCCACAGATTACAGGAGTAATGCACTCGTTTAAGTTTCCTTCTCCATTAGCGAAAAATCTGCAAAAATAACAGCTAGTCATAGAACAGCTCACAACGACCCCTCTTTATTAAGGGGAAACGTGTTTTTAATCTTCTGACTTCTTGGGGGATTCGTGACTTTCTAAGGCTCATTTTGGAGTACATGTATGTTAAAGACTTCAAGAAATCCTTCACAAAACGCTAGCCAACACAGACCTGGCCATTCTACCAATTATCTAAGTTTAAAATAGCAGTGTTCGAAATCTATTACTTTCTTTCGCTCCTTTGCTCCCCGACTCACCATTATTTTAGACCGAGTCCAGACTTATTGTGCCAAGAACTACAGAGGTATGAGCACCACTGGTTTTCGAAAGAAGTAAGGATTCACATAGGACTAAACATTTGCCAAATCAGAGCAGAGGGCAGGCTATTGAGTACAATGTGAGTCGTGCTAGCCTTCCAGGTTAGCTACAGGATTTAAGACGCTTAATGTTGTTATTTAGAAATTTATGGGGTTTTACTGTCGAGCGATATGTTTGGATCTGTACCTAGTAAACGGGGCGATGTAGTCAATGATGGATCTGATAAGGGAAGCTTGCGGTGGTAGGACAGTTTCTTTGGCTCACAAATTTCTGGCGATTCACTTGTCAAGAGAAGATGAAAGGAAACCTGACGATCGACTGAAAAATAAAGAGTCCTCCATATAAGTACTCCATTCTGTTATGACCGTCTCTTTCCCAACACGACTGTTGTTTATAACACGAGGTGTTCAAAGATTTTTTTTCGACCGAATACTATCATTTTAAGGCTTTTACCTTTAGGTCTTTTTCACTACACTGAGTATATGCATACACCAAAGCTAGCTTGTGCAGACTGATGTCAGTGAAGCACTTGTGCAGACATGGCAAACTACTGAAGGGGTCGGTGGAGAAACGCTTCATATGGGGGCGGTCGGTACTTGAACAGAAACGGATATACTACCGAAGGGGTCTTTGAGGGAAATTCTTCATTTTGGCATCAAAGTGATTGTGCAGAAAAGAATATACCGTTGTAGTTGGGGAAAAAAAATAATTTTGGAGTCAGTCAAATACTTGTGCAAAAAAATAATAGCTGAAGAGGTCGTTGGGTAAATGTTACATTTTTGAGACAGTTAAGTGCTGGTGCGGGCATAGGTACACTACCGAAGGGGTCTTTGTGGAAACATTTCATTATGGAGTCAATTTACTGTCTGTGCACACATGGATATCATACTGAAAGGTTCGTGGGTGAAACGTTTCACTTTGGTGTCAGTCAAGTGCTCGAGCAGAAAAGGACGACTGCTGAAGGGTTTCTTTAGGTGAAACATTTCATGGTGGTGCAAGTTAAGTGCTTCTGCAAACATGGTCACACTCGGGGGGTTGTTGAGGAAAACATTTTATTTTGGAGCTAGTCAAGGACCTAAAATCGAATGGGAATATGATCTAGAAAGAGACGAAGGCATTTTTTTTTTTTATTTTGCTTTCCTCTTGTAAACCTAAAACATTCCCCTGCTTTGTTGTAGAATGATTTGCTGGTTGCTTGAGGGCATACTTCTCAAGCGTACCTTATATGAGGAATGTACCTCATTTGCTGTCTTAAAAGTTCGTGTTCCTCAAAGTTCCACATTGAAATTAGGACATGTTTAACTGATATTCATGGTAAATATCATAATAATTCATTAAGAGATCTTTTATTTTATAAGTAAAAGGAGCATATGTAATCCAGCCCGTGACCTTCTCAGTTGAAGCTCTTGGTAAGGCATTAGAATGTGTTCCACATTTTGCCCATTTGATCCACATTATACGGGCTAGTGTTCCTTCTTTTGGAGATGGAAGGTCGAGAGCTATGCTTGAGGGCGTTATTTGGATTAGAATTCTGCAAACACATCGTGGAAACAGTGCTGCAGAACGGCATAGTTCTGCACTGTTACAAATGCCTCGACTCTTCTTAGTCCTGCTAAGGTGAAAAGTTGACAGAACAAGACCGTGTGAATTAACACACGCATTCCGAAGCAGAAGTGTGTAACTCTAACTATTGTTCAACGATTAAGTGATCTGTGGCTCCTCTCCTTTTCATTCTGTATTTTTTTTTTTCCAAAAGCAAATCCTGTCGTATTTCCTTTGCTTTTCTGGAAATTTATAAAATCGGTGATCGGAAGTCTTGCCGTAACAGTAGCTGTAATACTGCAGTTTATAATACCGCCAATCACGGCACAGTAGGCCCTCTACTGTTAACCAATGACAAAGGCAGACCAATAAACCAATGGAATAGCAGAGCGCATAATAGAAAACCAATGAGAATATTCAGTTACTCAGCCAACCGTGTGCATGGATTCGTGCCTTCGACCAATCGTCAATCTGCAATACCAGACGACGATGAGGGTGAAGAAATAATGTCCCCAAAAGAAAAACTTGAGCGGGAGATGTAAAAAATAAGGGAATGTATGAGTAATACTAGACTGTTAAGATTTTTGTCTCAGTTTTTGCTGTGTTTCCCAAAAATGTTGTTTTCTTGCAAGTCACCGAGTATTGAAATAAAAAAATAATGACATGCAAATAGGATTCCGATGGCTGTCCTTCAGCTATCTAGCAAGAATGTACAGACTGGACCGATAGTGAGGTGCCGCTTGAAAAACTGACCAGTAGTGCAGCTCCTGGTGCCATTCATCCATATTTCTAGTAGAACGGAGCCGAGCCGAAAAAAAAAAATGCCAAAGGCTCAGTTTCATGTGCCATTGGTCAAAAATTCTGGTATTGTTTTCCTACTGCTCAGCTCTCTGACCAATAGCACATTAAAGCTAGGAAATCAGACCAATAGCTCAGTCGCCTTAGCTATCGGTCCTTTATCTAGCTGCGCTGTCTTAAATGGTTTGTTCAATTTACCGATAATACAATACAGACATAATAGACTAGTACAATATCTAATTTCATTGTGCTGTGGTTTATTTTTCTTCAAACACTGTGCTATCGGTCAGTTTAAAAAAGGAGCAGAAAGTCCACAGTGAGGCCGATGTCCCCGTGTTGACTTTTCACGAGCTGCTCCAAAAAGAGCTTTCAAAAAGCAAATCGTAACAGTGGAACAAACATATAATGCGGTGTAAAATCTGTGTGTGTGTCCTCTCCTTCGGAGTGTCACTTTTGGCGGCCTTGTAAAGCTCATTGGGAGGAACCAGTTAAAAAATAAATACATAATCGTGCTAGCAACGGTTATGAAGAGATTGTAAATGCCTTTTTAAATACACCACGTAACCAAGCATATACACACGTTTCCCCTTCTACATGTCAAAAGGTGTTGCAATATTGTTTGGACAAGATGTATGTGTGTTGAAACTAAATATAGCAGTGCAAACAAAGCGATGCGTTGTTTCTGATAACCCAAAGGCTCTTTGGGTCAGAAGGCTGTGAGTTCTATTTCTACACAAGGGAGACCAGTTACTGACATTGCGATGCATCTTAAATGTGGTTGTGTGTGTGGGGGGGGGGGGTGCACTCCTCGGAGGCCCCGTTTGCTTGAGTCGGAGGTAGCTCACTTACATGTAAGAGCTCCCATGGCAGCACAGACTTTACATGATGCCCTATAGGGGACGAATGTACAGAACAACTGCTTTGAGCATCTACTGTGGTGCGCAGTACCCTTAAGATAGAACATGAACACCATCGAGTAGCTCGCACTGCCATGGCATGCAGTCTGCATGCCATGGCAGTGCTAGCTACTCGATGGTGTAAAAATAGGTCTGTAGGTGGTCTGTCGCAAATGTACATGGGTACTTGCCTGGGATGATTGAGGACACGGGCTTACTCCGACCTGTACCATAAAACAGCCCTAGAGCATCACTAAGCATTTCATTTTGGAGGCAAGGCTAGGTTTGAACGGACCCCGTGGGTCGTAAGGCTAGCAGTCCTCTAGAAAATCTTTATTGCTATGTATTGGCACTTTAAGGGAAAGTAAAGTCAAAGGGGCATGTGCCAATCTGCCAAGTGGTGTAATTTTTGTAAAAAGGCTATTAAATCAAGTGCTCGGACCGAAAACTAGAATGCAGTGAAGACATTTCATCAAGATTATCGTAGGATGACGAAATCGGAACCTTTTGTAGGCAGGGTGATATGGCCCTTAAAAGGGCCTTTGGGTCTTGAGAAGTCTTCTTCCTTACTTTGATTTTGCGGGTTTTTCCGTTTTCTTAGGAAGCAGGACTGACTGGATATTGGGAAGCACTCCACCTTGTGCAATAGTGACACCTCCCAACAATTTATTCAGCTCTTCATCATTTCGGACAGCCAATTGCAGATGCCTAGGAATAATGCGATTTTTCTTATTATCTCGAGCTGCATTACCAGCCAATTCAAGAATTTCTGCAGTTAGATATTCAAGCACCGCTGCCAAATAGACAGGCGCTCCAGCCCCGACCCGTTCAGCGTAATTGCCCTTTCTGAGCAGTCTATGGACACGACCCACCGGGAACTGCAGTCCAGCTCGGGATGAACGAGTCTTAGCCTTTGCACGGGCCTTACCGCCAGTCTTTCCACCACGTCCAGACATCGCGCTAAATTACTCCTCCAAAAATTATACTCCACACGCCCAGCATAGCTCTTTTTATACCCTTCTGCCTTGGCACCGCCTCTGTGCTCTCATTGGTGAGTCGATAAAATTATCAACTTCGTTTTAGCCCATTGGATACATTGTGGATTCTAAAATTTGCATATTAATTCTGAACTGTTCACTTGTTGACTGTGGGAGTGTTCAACTGAATATTACCTTGAGAGTCACGATTCTGGTGCTTTAAGACTTATAGGTTTCTGATTGGCCGCTTCAAATAATGGCGCCAAGGAATTCTCTAAATTACTATTTCCTGAAAAAGGGGTAGAAATAAAGTTTTTCTGACTCGGGGAGGAAAGATCCCATACAAATCTTAAAACGAATCTGTCTCTGTTTTAGCAACATTTCTACTGAAAGTTATATAGATCACTAAAATGATGACTTAGTATGTTCACGCAGGTAATAGTGCCCCACTATATTCCCTGGCATCATGCCTTACAAGGGTACTTCATATATTTATCTAGGCAGAAACGTATAATTCCAGTAGAAACAAACAGAAAATAAATCGCTTATGTATTAGCCTTTGATGACCGCGAAACTCAGACTGGGCAAAAGACTCTTTTCAGTGGACACCCGGCAGGAAAAGCTCTTTATGAATTGCACATTTGTGCAGGCAAATAACATGAGCTAAAAATGAAAACATACTACATAACACTAAGGTGTATATAGCTTAACATGCGATCGCTATGGTATGCGAGCTGTACTGTATTTGCACAGGCTAAAACAGCAGATATCAAAAGAACATTCAGCGTTATTTTACAGTTCCGTAAACGGATCACAGACGAGGAATGTGCATATTTTCCCTAAACATTCACCCGAGACAGTGAAGCAAGACTGAAAATATGAGGATTTAGGTTACTTGATTTGGGCGTATAAACGGGAAACTTGGTAATGCTGATGGTTCGAGGACAGGCTTGTTTAACTGAGAGATATGATTGCATGTTTTTTTCGTTTTTAAACTGATAGGCTAAGAATTAGTAATCGGAGGGTTGCAAGTAAAGGGCTGTTTTGCTGAGAAATGTTTTCAATGAGAGTTTATTTAGCAGACAAGATGCTATACAAAAAAAAAAAAATCTGTACCATTTACTGCTTTGTGCTTGGCTGAGTAAAACTGCCAATGAACTTTGGCTATTTAACTGCTATTTTGCACATGATCACAATGGGTGAAACCCAAAGGGTGGAGATTAGCTGAATGCATATATTCCATAAGATAAAAAAGTTCATTTCGTCGGACTGAAAGAGGACTTGAGTAATTGAATAAACAACGCTGGAAGGTTATAGAGGCATTGGTAAAGCACAAAGGAGCAAACTTTCTTTTTCTCTTGATCTGCACACTAATTGTCTCTCAAATGCCGTAAGATTGAATTAAGCCACTCTGTTTGCTGATCTCTGCCCAATGGGGGATCGCACACACAAAATCACAGAGTGCATACAAAAAATCCACGATAATTTCCTACTGGACGGACTAGAGGAACCTGCACGAAACTTGCTGCCCCCACTGAACACAAGTCACCACACCGAGATGGAAAGAAAGGAATCCTCCCTGAATGCATCCACAAGTGGACATCATGCAGAAGTCAGCCACAGCCCAAGCATTGAGCTGGAAAGTGAAGAAGAAGAGCAATACCAGGAGGGAAGCGCTAGTGATTCTTGCCCTGATGATTTTGA
This sequence comes from Protopterus annectens, assembly GCF_019279795.1. Lineage (NCBI taxonomy): Eukaryota > Metazoa > Chordata > Ceratodontiformes > Protopteridae > Protopterus > Protopterus annectens. The sequence continues at coordinate 1,028,659,484 of NC_056737.1, forward strand.
AACAGTGGCTTCCAAACACTGTGTTAAAAGAAAGAGGAGGACTCAAGAAGAAATATTCAGCATTGAGACTAGGAATCGGTTTGAAAGGCTGAACATTGAAGGCATGTGTGAAGAGCCAAACGAGATGAAGGCGGCACCTGAAAACACCAGAAGCAAAAAGATCCCACCAGTCATTCTCAGAACAGAGGAAAACTGGACCCAAATTTCCAAAAAAATAACAGAACAGGGCATCTCATTAAGCAACTCGACAGTAACTAGAGATGGAATTAAGCTCTGCCCAACATCTGCTACAGACTACAGAACCCTAACCAAATACCTAAGAGATGTTAACCTGGAACACCACTCTTGGCTACTTGACTCAGACAAACCCATTAAAGCTGTCATCAGAGGGATCCCCACCTCAGTGTCAGAAAAAGAGGTAGAAGAAGCCCTGCTGGAGAGAGGGTTCCCCATCAGAAAGGTCAACCGCATGAAAAGCGGCCCCTCACGCAAGCCCTGTCCTCTTGTACTAGTGCAGCTTGACAGGAATGATGCTGGCAAGCACATTTTCCAAATGGAAGACCTGCTCTCTCTCAGAGTGAGAGTCGAGACCCTAAACAACAAACCTAGAGTAGGCCAGTGCCACAAATGCCAAAGATTCGGGCACGCCGCCAACATGTGCTTTAATAAACCTAGATGTGTAAAGTGTGCCGGAGAACACTGGGCAAGGGATTGCAATCGCCCAAGAGAAGAAAAGGCTACCTGTGCCAATTGTGGCTTGGACCACCCTGCAAACTACCAAGGATGCGCAGCTCACCCCTCCAAGCGGCCTTCTGGAAACAGAAATATTGGGCGCCCAGAACCACGGAATGTCAAACCAGACCACACTTTTTCAGCAGCAGTCAAAACAGGAACCTCTGCCCCTTCCCCCACCAGCGAGGAAAACTGCAGGGCCAAACATCCCAGCATGCCGAACTGTGAAAACACAACTACCAAAAAGAATAGTCCTCCTCCTCGACCTCACCTGGATCCCTCCTGCGGTCTCTCTGCTGTGCATGAAAACAATGGGATCACATTCTTAGCAAGCCTACTGACAAGCCCAAAGGTCCAAAAGCTACTAGAGATTGCGTGTTTGCTGCTACAAAGCATTTGTGCTGCGAAGAACGGAATGGAAATTCTGACATCCATAACCACAGCGATTCCTACAATCCTAGTCACACTACAACATGAACCCTAGAAAGCTGCGTATTCCCCAAGATATTAATATGGCTTTTTGGAATGCCAATGGCCTCAAAGAAAAATCTGAGGAGCTACAGGAATTCCTAGACACCCACTCCATCGATGTTATGCTCATATGTGAAACACACCTACGCCCAAGTGTGGAAATCAAATTTAGGAACTACTATGTCTACCGCCAAGATCGCAAAACTGGTAAAGGAGGTGGTACAGCAATCCTTGCTAAAAAGAATACAGACCACTCAGAACTCCCTAGCATCACACTGGGGCACCTAGAAGCCAACATGGTGATCATTAACACCGCAGAGGGCCCCCTCAGAATAGCTGCAGCATACAACCCACCCCTAAAGAAACTGCTACATGAAGACTTGGACCTAATTTTCCAGTCTGACCTACCAACAGTACTGGCCGGAGATCTCAATGCCAAACACCCTACCTGGAACAGCAGAACCACAAATGCCAAAGGAAGATCCCTAGCTAACTACTTGGACAACAGCGAAGTAGTGGTACTTGGTCCAGATGAACCAACCCACTACCACCCTCACGGTCACCGCCCTGATATCCTGGACATTGCTTTACTAAAAAATGTGGCACAAACGCCCACCATCTACACTATCAGCGAACTAAGCTCAGACCACAACCCCGTTATACTCACCCTAGAAAGTACCAGAGCAAGCCCAGAAACTGCCAATCAAACAGAAATGGAAAAAATCTGCTGGCCAGCATTCACCGATACTTTGGAGTCCTGCTTACCACACATTCCTACCATCCTAACCTCGATTCAGCTGGACGAAGCAACAACCATTCTTACTGACTGCATCAAAGCAGCCATAGGAAAAGCAACCAGGAAGCTCCCCTATCACACAAAGAAAAATCCTCACCAGATACCACTCTGGCTGCAGGAAAAGATTAGAGAAAAGAACAGAACCCGCAGAAAGTGGCAGAAATTCTGCAACCCAAGGGATCGCTCAAAAATGAATCAGCTAACAGCCGAAATCAAAAAAGCACTAGCAGAAATCAGAAATCATAGATGGGCTCAAACCATCTCAGAAATAGAAAACCATCCAAATGCTAAATGGAAACTCTCAAAAGCCCTAAGACACAAAACAGCCCCGATGCCTGCCATACATGGGCTAAATGGGCTAGTCTTTACCTGCCAGGACAAGGCCGAGGCCATTGCAGAATGCTTGGAACTGCAGTGCTCCCCAAACTTTCAGGAGGCAGATCTGGAACACATCGAGAAAATACACAAAGCCACACATAAATACCTGCGCACAAAACACCCAGAAAGAATAGATGTCACAACACCAAGCGAAACAACGAAAATACTACAAAAAGTAAATGTCAAGAAGGCAGCTGGTCCAGACAACATCCCCAGCAAAGCCCTACGGCACCTACCCACCAAAGCTGTAGCTGCAATCACCAACATCGCCAATGCTTCAATGAGACTTGGATACTTCCCTGTGTGCTGGAAAAATGCAGACGTGGTAGTCCTGCCTAAACCGGGCAAGGACCGAGCTTTTCCACAAAACTACAGACCCATCAGCCTCCTAAGCTGCCTAGGGAAAGTGGTAGAAAAAATCATTTTACAACGGTTACAAAAATATGCCATTCAAAAAGAAGCAGTCAACAAAGAACAACATGGATTCAGGACAAACTACTCCACAACTCACCAGCTACTTCGAGTTGTCGAATATATCACAGAAGGATTTAACACCAACAGGGCAACAGGAGCTGTTTTCCTAGATGTCTCCAAAGCGTTTGACAAGGTGTGGCATGAGGGCCTGGTATACAAACTGATCTCAAAAGGCTTCCCTTCATACCTGATCCGATTAGTCTCCTCATACCTTCAAGGCAGAACCTTCAGAGTAAAAATGAATGGTACCCACTCAAAGGAAAAGCAAATCACAGCCGGTGTCCCACAAGGTTCCACCTTATCACCACTGTTATTTAACATCTATGTTAGTGACATACCAAACATAGGCGGAACCATGCTGGCACAGTATGCAGACGACACCGCAATTCTCTACAAATCCAAACATCCCTGGTTGATCTCCAAAAGACTCCAAGAGTCTGCGGATGCCTTAGAAATGTGGTACCGCACCTGGCGCATAGAGATCAATCCAGAAAAGAGCACCGCAATATGGATGAGCAGAAGACTCCTAAATCCAGACAAAAAGATCACCATGTTCGACAAGGACATAACATGGAAAGAGTCTGTCAAGTACCTCGGAGTTACATTGGACAAACGTCTCTCCTGGAAACCACACATTGAAACCAACGCGGCAAATGCACGAAAAACCCACAACCAACTTTATCCACTTTTGAACAGGAGAAGCGGTCTCAGCATCAAAAACAAACTTCTGCTATACAGGACCACAATCAGAGCCCAGATGCTATATGCTTCACCAGTATGGGGGTATGCAGCAAACAGCTACATAGCAACTCTTCAGAGACTACAAAACAAGTCTCTCAGACTCATCCTAGATGCCCCATGGTATGTAACAAATGAACAACTGCACAGAGATACCCACTCACCATCCATGAAACAACTTATCCAGGACTCAGCGATAAACCTATTTACACGGCTGGAAAACCACTCACAGGAGGATGTCAGGAAAATGATAGACTACAACGAAGCACACTACAGAAAACATAAAAGACCCAGAGCAACTCTGGCTTGAAGTCTGCCACAAGCCACACAGAATATAGATCAACCAGCCTAGACACGAAGATAAGAAGATGCCACAAACGCAAGAAGACCAAAACCACAGAGATGAAGGAGAGAGAGAGGCCAAGCCTCGGACCTCCATTGGAGCAGAAGATTCAAGACAAACTTCCAAAGTTTTTTTCAAAACAACGTTGATCGACTATGCCAGAACCAGCAAAACCCGCTGCCCCTAAAAAGGGTTCAAAGAAGGTTGTGAAGAAACCAGCTAAGAAAGATGGAAAGAAGCGCCGTAGGAGTCGTAAAGAAAGCTATTCTATTTACGTATACAAGGTTTTGAAGCAGGTTCATCCTGATACTGGGATATCTTCTAAAGCCATGAACATCATGAATTCTTTTGTGAATGATATTTTTGAGCGGATTGCAGGAGAAGCTTCTCGTCTAGCTCACTACAACAAGCGCTCGACGATCAGTTCGCGGGAGATTCAGACAGCGGTGCGGCTTTTGTTGCCTGGTGAGCTGGCTAAACATGCTGTGTCCGAGGGCACCAAAGCCGTCACCAAGTATACAAGTGCCAAGTAAGAGTCTTCCTTCCTGACACCCAAAGGCCCTTTTAAGGGCCAACACCTTTTCTGCATAAGAGCTGTGCTATAGTAACTGACTTGTTACATTTGCTTGCGGTCTAGAAAGTGCCAAATTGCTCATTAAGACCAGGTTTACAGTATCAAATTTCTCTGCTCTAAAATCCATCTACGTAACTGAATTTAAAACACGGTTTCCCGATTTCTGGTTCGCACATTTTGTACTAGAAAGTAAGCCCCCACCCATCAGCATCAGTGTAAAGGCTGTATTTCTTCTGTAATGGAATCAATGTTTTATTGAGCCACGGGTGTAGGGGATTGGTGATTAAACGTGGTACACCTGTGGAACCTGTTTAATGTTTACCACCGTGTCCCATGCGACTGGCCACCTCACAAGAATTCAGTATTGAATAACCACTAAAGATGCACTGTCCATCTTCCGCCAGCACTTGACCCATCCAACTACCATGGCCAGCAAAGACAACACAAATCCTTAAGCAGCTCTCGACTTTCCCTGATACCGCCTCTTATATGTATATTTTCGCTGCCTCTCCAACTTTCTTCCCTTATCCGGTAAATTATTCAGGATCACGGTTAGTTGGTACTGCCGGACATTATTATTTCATACTTTTGCGTCGTTAGTGCAAGTCCTGATCTACCAATGTTTTAAGTTAATTGGAGTAATATTTAATTACCCTGATGTGGACAATCTGTCCCCTTAGTTTGCCTTTCTTCCAAGTTGTTGTTATACACAGCTTGAGAGGTATTTTCTTTGCTCAGCAGTGATTTACGTTACCCGCGCCCCCGACTTAGTACTCTAGAGAGATCGCAGTAGAGGAAGTACATTAGTCTATTTTACAGGAAATGATACCTGAAGATTTTTGTACGCGGCTCAAAAGATGCAGATATCCGGTATTTATCAAAAGTGTCATTTTATGAGAATCGGGGACAACACAATTAAAACAGCTTATCCGTGAACACAAATGAATGTTTGCTGATTTCGTTTCCCGCCGTAAGAGGAGAATTCTAACGGTTGAGTTAACTGAATGCCAAATGTGAATAACTTGTGACACTGTTCAAATCAACCAATAGAAAAGAACCGTTTCTCCCGTTTGAAATGTGGTTGCCATAATACGTAAGTACCTTTTTTTTTTTTTTCAAAAGCAAATCCTGTCGTATTACCGTTGCTTTTTTTGGAAATTTATAAAATCGGTTATCGGAAGCTTGCCGTAACAGTATCTGTAATTCTGCAGCTTATAATCACGCCACAGAAGGCCCTCTACTGTTAACCAATGACTAAGGCAGACCAATCAACCAATGGAATAGCAGAGAGCATAATAAAAAGCCAATGAGAATATTCAGTGAGTGAGCCAACCGGGCGCATGGCTCCATGCCTTCGACCAATCATCACTCTGCAATGCCAGTCGACGTGAGGGTGAAGAAATAATGTCCCCAAAAGAAAAAAAACGTGAGCGGGAGATGTAAAAAATAAGGGAAAGTATGAGTAATACTAGACTGTTCATATTTTTGCCTCATAATTTTGGCGTGTTTCTCAAAAATGTGCTTTTCTGTCAAGTCACCGAGTACTGAAATAAATAAATAATGGCATGCACTTAGGATGCCGATGTCAAATACATCGGAAAATGCAGGTTAACACAGACCGTGCTATTCTACCAGTTCTCTAACTTTAAAATAGCAGTATTTAAAATCTTGCAACAGTCTTTTTTCCCCAAAGTGACGGTCGTTTATAACATATGAAGTGTGCCCAGCTTTTTTTCCGACGATCACTACCGCATTTTTTTTATTATTATTATGTTTGTAGCTTTTAACTTTGTACCGTTTTCTTTACACGGAGTGTGTGTATATACCAGCTCTTGCCTGTGCAGACTTAAACTGCTGAAGTGGTAGTGTTCGATCCTCATGTCAATGAAGCGCTCGTGCATTCGTGTCAAACTACTGCAGGGGTCGGCGGAGAAACGTTTAATTTCGGGTCAGAGACGAACATACTACTGAAGAGGTCTTCGAGGGAAATGCTTCAATTTGGCATCTAAGTGATTGTGCAGAAAAGAATATACCGATGAGAAGGTCGTAGGGGAAATGTTCCTGCAGAGATGTCGTTGGAGGAACAGTTTCATTGTGATGACAGTTAAGTGCCTGTGCCGACTTGGCGACACTAGGGTTGCCATTTTTGTAACAGCCAAAAAAAACTGACAAGCGCTCCAGCTTTTGCCACAGCCATTTCGATAAGTAAATGTGTTCTGGTTTAGTTAGCTTCACTATTAACAGTAAGCCTTTACAAGTAGTCCTTGAATCCCCCTATCTAGAGCAAGGCATTTTTTCCCAGACAAATCCTTCTGTAATGTGCAGCTTATAAAAAACAAAAGGATCGGGCTTAGCACTAGAGATGTCAATGCTGCAGGAGCTGTTAAGTAATAATGCTCCCTTTGGGACACATGCAGCAGCTGCAACGCCCAGACAGATACCCTATTAAAGGACACAAGAGCTAAAGGATGGATGGTACAAGCACGGACTCAAAGCTGTACCACTATAGTCGCCAAGACTAGACTGCCAAGAGGCAAGGCAATAGAGCTAGTGCACATGTGTAAATCGGAAAGCGTTAGTCTAGGGATGTAAACATCTGGTGTTGCCCCAATAGAGGGTGTCGGATGTCGAGGTCTGTGTAGATAAGCGGCCAAGCATGGAATAGAGACCAAAGAAGAAAAAGAGTTGCCAAAGGTTGCAGTCATCTGCTAACGAAAAATGTTTTTGAAAAGCCTAAGAAAGTGAACGGTTCTTGGAGAGCAGATGAAAAGACCCTTTGTAGAAAAAGTGTGGCTCTTAAAAGAGCCTTTGGGTTCACTGGTCGTGTATAGGTTAAGCTCGTTCTCCTCGAATGCGCCTTGCTAGCTGAATATCTTTGGGCATGATAGTTACCCTCTTAGCGTGAATAGCGCAGAGGTTGGTATCTTCAAAGAGGCCTACAAGATAAGCCTCGCTTGCCTCCTGCAAAGCCATGACTGCAGAACTCTGGAAACGAAGATCCGTCTTGAAATCCTGTGCGATCTCTCGAACAAGTCGCTGGAAAGGAAGCTTGCGAATAAGTAATTCGGTGGACTTCTGATATCGACGGATTTCTCGAAGAGCAACAGTGCCAGGCCGGTAACGATGAGGCTTCTTGACACCTCCAGTAGCCGGAGCACTTTTGCGGGCAGCCTTTGTAGCAAGTTGTTTACGAGGAGCCTTTCCCCCGGTAGACTTCCTAGCGGTCTGCTTTGTTCGAGCCATAACGGTAGCAACAGTTGGTCTTCCTAAGCGAGTTTAAAACAAGTGCAACTTTGCTCGCGGTGACCCTTTTTATAGGCAGTTGGTGACACACCTCTAATTACTGATTGGTTTGGTATCTTTCCCACCCCTACTGTTTGATTCGTTGAAAGCAATCCCTAGCCCTACAGATTTCACCTTTCAGCCCCTTCAAATACTTGGACAACACCACTCACTCAAAGTTCTATGTCACGTACAGCACAGACCCTGAAGTGAAGTGTTCATTTTACAATCGTTCACACGAAGTCGTGCAACACATGTTGCTGAATTCAAGGCACGCTAGCAAAATAACATTTCCTTTCTTCACCTTTCTTGACTGTTGGCACTTGATGTTCCATATGAAGTAATTAAGTTCTTCATATTCAGTAAAGTCGGAAAAGTATATGTATATATGTTCCTGTTTAGTCTTATTTTTGATATATACGTATATGTGTTTTGTTTCAAAGCAGTTCTAATAACCTGACATTTTATTTCAACGCCATTCCAAGAGATATACAGAAGGCTAGAGCAATGAGAAAAGGCTCACAAACTAGAGCAGCCAGCTGTAGAGAAACGATGAAGTGGATGAGCCAGTCCTAGCACGGTTTGACTGTACGCGGGCGGAGATGATTGTTGGATACACTAAAATGAAGTGCGCAGCTATGAGGATTAATTAACGAACGGCATCAGACACACGGTGGAAAATGTTTACTGAAACACCTGCTAAATATTGCCCCTCTTCCAAACTTGACTTCGGTAATCTAACCAACGAAAAAGCAAGTTCAACTAAAGGCACAGAGGTCCCATAGATGATTACTGGGCATTCTGTCTGGCACCATTGATCATCCCAACCCAGTTTTACTCCAGTCTAATTACAGAGTAGCAGATGAATGTCGAGACAATCCTGCTGTAGCAGTGGACACACCTGTTTAGTATGTCATAATCTTAATGTAGTGCATTACAAGCATTCATTTTGCTAGGGTCAAAAGATGAGTGCGAAAGAGAATAATCTGCAATAAAGCCACATAAAAAGATGTAGCAATATATGCAAAATGTAATGCTTGTTAAGTTGCCATAGTTGGGAGTACTTTTATATGAATGTAAATGTGCCTATGTCACAAGTGATAGAATGCAATAAAGGTGGTTGAAAAACATGTAGACGTAGCTCACTATTAACGTGTTGATTAGACAGAAAACAATTCTAAAGCCAGTAAGCATCTACCATAATGTAGAAATGAAGTGGGAAAACCGGTACTGTAAATTACAGGTACAGAACAGATGTCAGCCTTTCTTGATAAACTGCAGTGGCTCTTAAAAGAGCCTTTGGGGATTGCACCGCTAAACAGCTTTACTTCTTAGCTTTCGATGCTGTCTTTTTTGCTTTGGGTGCACTCTTGGGTTTCAGAGCTTTGGGTTTCACTGGCTTTTTCGCTGGACTCTTGGCTGCCTTCGGTTTAGCAGATTTGACCTTCTTAGGACTCTTGGCTGTCTTTTTAGCCGCTGCTGGTTTCTTGGCTTTCTTTGGCGCCTTCTTTTTGCTGCCGGCTGCTGCTGTCTTCTTGGATTTCTTAGCAGTCCCGGGTGTCTTGGCTTTAGCAACGGGCTTCTTTTTAGCCGTTTTTACCTTCTTGGGTGCCTCCTTCTTGTTGAGCTTGTAGGAACCCTTGTGCTGCAGCAGCTTCCCTTTGCTGACCAGACTCCGGAGTGACAACAAGAGGCGGGCGTTGTTCTTCTCCACATCGTAGCCCGCAGCCTTGAGAGCCTTCTTGAGTGCAGGGAGGGACAGCCCGTGGCGTTCTTTGGAGGCGCCCACAGCCTTCACGGTCAGATCAGACACGCTGGGACCTGCCGGTTTGTTTTTCGAAGCTGCCACCTTCTTCTTAGAAGGCTTGGTAGGAGCAACTGCTGGCGCGGTCTCGGTATCAGCCATACTTGTCAACACACAAACAATACAACTAAAAAATAAAACTGTTGAATGACTCCGGTTAAAAAGAATGCGGTGTTTTATACCCATAAGGAAGTGGGCGGGGTCAACTTGACCGAGGCTCTTCATTGGGCAGATTTGTAGCCAATCCGGATTTACAGGAACACTGTCTGTCTGAAGGCTCCCCTAATCAGTGTTTCTTTGTCAGAGAGAATAAAACAAAAATTATAAATTACAGCATGCACCGTCAACATTTAGAATGAAACAAGCAAAGAACATAATACACCACCAAAGACAATAGGTGTGTGACCCACGCCTTGTACTTGCTCCTTAAAAAAGTGACTCAACCATGCAGAACGCTGTCTGATTTTACGTCGGTCTCTCCTTCTGCATTTATTTGCTTGTAAATGCAATCCTTTTCTAGAAAAGAAAATGTCCATGCCTAGCAGTGGTGCATCGTTGCTCATCCACAGATTACAGGAGTAATGCACTCGTTTAAGTTTCCTTCTCCATTAGCGAAAAATCTGCAAAAATAACAGCTAGTCATAGAACAGCTCACAACGACCCCTCTTTATTAAGGGGAAACGTGTTTTTAATCTTCTGACTTCTTGGGGATTCGTGACTTTCTAAGGCTCATTTTGGAGTACATGTATGTTAAAGACTTCAAGAAATCCTTCACAAAACGCTAGCCAACACAGACCTGGCCATTCTACCAATTATCTAAGTTTAAAATAGCAGTGTTCAAAATCTATTACTTTCTTTCGCTCCTTTGCTCCCCGACTCACCATTATTTTAGACCGAGTCCAGACTTATTGTGCCAAGAACTACAGAGGTATGAGCACCACTGGTTTTCGAAAGAAGTAAGGATTCACATAGGACTAAACATTTGCCAAATCAGAGCAGAGGGCAGGCTATTGAGTACAATGTGAGTCGTGCTAGCCTTCCAGGTTAGCTACAGGATTTAAGACGCTTAATGTTGTTATTTAGAAATTTATGGGGTTTTACTGTCGAGCGATATGTTTGGATCTGTACCTAGTAAACGGGGCGATGTAGTCAATGATGGATCTGATAAGGGAAGCTTGCGGTGGTAGGACAGTTTCTTTGGCTCACAAATTTCTGGCGATTCACTTGTCAAGAGAAGATGAAAGGAAACCTGACGATCGACTGAAAAATAAAGAGTCCTCCATATAAGTACTCCATTCTGTTATGACAGTCTCTTTCCCAACACGACTGTTGTTTATAACACGAGGTGTTCAAAGATTTTTTTTCGACCGAATACTATCATTTTAAGGCTTTTACCTTTAGGTCTTTTTCACTACACCGAGTATATGCATACACCAAAGCTAGCTTGTGCAGACTGATGTCAGTGAAGCACTTGTGCAGACATGGCAAACTACTGAAGGGGTCGGTGGAGAAACGTTTCATATGGGGGCGGTCGGTACTTGAACAGAAACGGATATACTACCGAAGGGGTCTTTGAGGGAAATTCTTCATTTTGGCATCAAAGTGATTGTGCAGAAAAGAATATACCGTTGTAGTTGGGGAAAAAAAATAATTTTGGAGTCAGTCAAATACTTGTGCAAAAAAATAATAGCTGAAGAGGTCGTTGGGTAAATGTTACATTTTTGAGACAGTTAAGTGCTGGTGCGGGCATAGGTACACTACCGAAGGGGTCTTTGTGGAAACATTTCATTATGGAGTCAATTTACTGTCTGTGCACACATGGATATCATACTGAAAGGTTCGTGGGTGAAACGTTTCACTTTGGTGTCAGTCAAGTGCTCGAGCAGAAAAGGACAACTGCTGAAGGGTTTCTTTAGGTGAAACATTTCATGGTGGTGCAAGTTAAGTGCTTCTGCAAACATGGTCACACTCGGGGGGGGTTGTTGAGGAAAACATTTTATTTTGGAGCTAGTTAAGGACCTAAAATCGAATGGGAATATGATCTAGAAAGAGACGAAGGCATTTTTTTTTTTATTTTGCTTTCCTCTTGTAAACCTAAAACATTCCCCTGCTTTGTTGTAGAATGATTTGCTGGTTGCTTGAGGGCATACTTCTCAAGCGTACCTCATATGAGGAATGTACCTCATTTGCTGTCTTAAAAGTTCGTGTTCCTCAAAGTTCCACATTGAAATTAGGACATGTTTAACTGATATTCATGGTAAATATCATAATAATTCATTAAGAGATCTTTTTTTTTATAAGTAAAAGGAGCATATGTAAACCAGCCCGTGACCTTCTCAGTTGAAGCTGTTAGTAAGGCATTAGAATGTGTTCCACATTTTGCCCATTTGATCCACATTATACGGGCTAGTGTTCCTTCTTTTGGAGATGGAAGGTCGAGAGCTATGCTTGAGGGCGTTATTTGGATTAGAATTCTGCAAACACATTGTGGAAACAGTGCTGCAGAACGGCATAGTTTAACAGATACGCTGATTATTAGGGGCTAGGGGTGAGGTGACATTCCGGGACCCCCATCAGATCGTCCACCCTATTGGAAGAAGTAACATATGTGAGCGGGTGCACTTAACTCCCTTCGGTCTTCGAGCAGCGGGGGTGGAAATACGTGAGTCTATACTGTGAATCTTAGAGTTATGGGAATAGTGTCCATTCAGGAGGGCTCGGTTAAGCGCAGAGACCCTCCTCAACACTTGTGCCACTTCGATGCGAGAAACATACCATCAGCTGCGTGCTTAACTAGCGTCGGATTACGAACAGCGGGGTCAACCGTGCGCAGATTTTGTTTTTGAATTTTCCCTATTTTCATTTGAGAAACTCAGAGCTTCAAGTCTGACACTGCCAGATTGGGCTGTTTTGAAGCTAGCCAAGTCAGATCATGCAGATTCAAGGAGGTTTGCAAGGTTTACTCATGGCAGAGCTGAAAAGGTTGTATTTCCCCTTTCGGTTTCTTAGGGTCAGGGAAAAGGTCAGTGGGAGTATAGTTAATTGAGCAGACCTTGCTCAACCCCTTGGCTGCTTCGATTGGCCTCGTTTGGCAGGTCGGCTGCACTTAACTCTCGGGGGTCTGGGTTTTACGGCGTTCACCGTTAGGGTTAGGGATAGGGGGTTGGGGTTAGGGGTTGGGGTTAGGGTTGGGGTTGGGATTAGGGTTAGGGTTAGGGGTTAGGGTTAGGGTAAGGGTTATGGGAATAGTGTCCATTCAGGAGGGCTCGGGTAAGCACAGAGACCCTCCTCAACACTTGCGCCCCTTCGATGTGAGAAACATACCATCAGCTGCTCGCTTAACTAGTGTCGGTTTGCAAACAGCGGGGTCAACCGTGCGCAGATTTTGTTTTTGAATTTTCCCTATTTTCATGTGAGAAACTCAGAGCTTCAGGTCTGACACTGCCAGATTGGGCTGTTTTGAAGCTAGCCAAGTCAGATCATGCAGATTCAACCATGTTTATTAAAAAGAAGACAATACAGTAAAAGGAAAGATAAATCACTGTTAACCACAGTAGTAAATACAAATAACAGCAAAAATAACAGAAAAGAAAATGATACAAAAAAATGCAAACAGCAACTGTTAAATCACAGTAATAAAACAACAAAAGAAATCAGCTGTTGAATCACAGCAAAAATACAACCATCAAACAACAATGAAAATCTCAAGGCAAAAACATATCTGTATAACCTTTATGCGTGAGCCAACACTTCAATCTGGAAATCAGAAGGGGCACTGGTATACAGTGATTGGTGCGTTGCTCGACGCACCTAGCTGTCCACAAGAGGTACAAGGCAGATACTAAAACAAAATCAGTGCGCCTTAAAGCAGGCGTCCAAAAAACCTGGTAGTTCCCATAGAGGCACTTCTCCAGATTAAGGGGAAACAAAAAGGGAACAGAAAAGACAGCCTGAAATGCTGTCCAAAATCCCGCACTCCTGGAACAAGTGAAGAAGACATGGCCAGCCGTTTCAATTTCAGGACATCCATGGAAACAGGTATCGAGTACCCATAAACGACTCCTGTAGTTTGCCAGTACAGGCAATTTATTCAAGGCACACCTCCAAAGGAAGTCATGCCAGTGAGGCACACACGAGAGAAACAAACGCCTCTGCTTAATACCATGGAGACAAAAAGGAGGGTAGTGTTCAAAGACATCAATGTAAAAATGCCGCAGGAGAACAACCGCATACCACTGTTGTGTAGATAAAGACAAAGCAAAGTCATGCAACCTGTACCAAAAAAGGATTAAACGAACATCACGATGTTCGGTGGACAAAGCACCCAAAGGCCTTTTCCCATTCAAACACGAATGCCAAAACCCAGCATCCTGAGCCAATAACAAGGCTGAGAGCAAGGAGGGAACTTCAGCTCGAAGATGTGCAAACACCCTGTAAAGAAACAACAAATGTAAAAAAACTATCGGGTGTTTCAGAGAACATCCCCCTTTAGTTGGAGGAGCAAACAAAATCCCCCTACGGACAGGCTGTATATTAGCCCTCCAAAAAAACATAAAATATGGTTTTATCAAAGCCTGTGTCCATGCAATGGGAAAAAAATATACAGAAAACACATAAAGCAACTTTGCTAAAAGAAAAGTAGTCAGGATATACACTTTCTTTCTGTATGATAAATGAAAAGAAGACCAAAAAGGCAAGCCTGCAACAGCTTTCTGCAACACCGTCTTACAACTAGCAGCCACAAAGGGCAGCGTACCAAATGGTACCCCCAAGATGTGAAGCCCAACAGTGGTGGAAGGGATGCCCCCAGTATCCAAAGAGGACAATGCCACGTTGGAAAAAAACACAGACTTAGAGAGATTCAAACGCCAGCCCACCTGCTGAAAAAGTGGAAGCAAAACTCCATGGAAGAGGTTCTGAAAAACTAACAAATTTTCTGCAAAAAAGGAAACATCATCTGCGTATGCAACTAAACGGGGAATCATCACCCCAGCACAGGAAAAGGAGTGAGACGGCATACCAGTGAGTGCATTAAACCTATAAAAAACTGCACCAATAACCAAAGCAAGCAGGTAGCTACTCAAGGGGCAACCTTGGCGAATCCCATTGCGCATGGTCACAGGAGCCCCCTGCCACCCATTAACCACCGGGACAATCGTGGTGCCCCCCTGAATAGACTGAATGCATCCACGAAAAATAGGACCAAAACCAAAATTATCCAAAATATCATTCAAGACCGAATGAGAGATGCTATCAAATGCTTTTGCAATATCACAAGATGCCAATATTGCCCCAGGAGACATCATGATATCCTTAGTCACACACTTAAAAAGTAACAATAGGTCCCAGATCGGCTTTTCAGAGATACCAAAACAACCTGCAGGCAATATATGATGTAGCTGCACCTTAAGACGCAATTGCAGAACTTTAGTGAACAATTTATAGTCACAATTGCAAAGTGCGATGGGCCTCCAATTGGAAAGATCTGAACGGTCCCCTTTTTTCCACAAGAAATGTAAAGCCACTCGCAAAAACTGAGGGTCCTGTACACCTGAATGCAACCATTCATTGAACAACAACACTAGAAACTGCAGTTGAACATCAGTAAACTGGAGATAAAATACATATGGTATGCCGTCTACCCCAGGCACCGTATCAGACCATGCAAAGAGACGTTAAGCCTCACGTAGTTCAGCTACGGTAACATCCGCATCTAAACTGTGTGCCAATGCAGAAGACACAGCCGGAATCTGCCAATCAGAAGCAGAACCCGGAATGCCCCCATACCACCGGTGCAAAAATTCTGCCACTACTGATAATATACCATGTTTATCATTATACAAAATGCCAGAGCTACCTCTCAAACAACGAATAAATGAACGGGTATGCATCGCCTTTTTACCAAGGTATGGCAAAAACTCCTCTGCACTGCCTTTAAGGGCATGAGCCAGGTTATACAACTTAGTGTGAACCCTCGCTTGGTGTAAAGATTTTAGTTCTTGCAGCTGTTGCAGAGTCGCAGGGATGTCTGTATTCCGAAGAAATTGGAAGCGGTGAAAGGTGGCAGCCGTGGTCTCTTTCACTTCCGAATGAAAGGACTTGACAAAAGAAAAGTATGCAGAGCGCACCTTTTCCTTATAGTCCCCCCACCAAGCAGAAACTGAGTCATAAAGAGGAAACAAAGACAAATGGGAGTACCAAAGGTCAGCAGAAACAAGTTGCCACCTTTCCTTCTTCAAATATACACTATGCATACGTGGGTACCCCTTTCCTCTCATACGAGAGATATCAGCACCAAATGTGTAAGACATCAGTAAGTGATCCGTAAACTCAGCCAAAAATGAGGCTGAAGAAACACATTGTAAGGAAGAATTATGCCAGCAAAAGTCTATAGCAGTGGTCATAGTTCCCCTATGATAAGTGAAAGCAGGCATAGGTCCCATAACCAACATGGCACTCCACAACACTTTTAAACAATGCCTGACATCAGGATGAATACTGGTAGGCCCTTCCAACAAATGTAAATTAAAATCCCCACACACAATAAGAGGATGGTCCCCAAGTAAATAAGGAGCCAACAAAGTAAAAAGGGCATTCCTATCTGAATGTACGGAAAAAGCATAAAGAAACACAGTACGTAAAATAATGTGTCCAAAAGAAAAATCAACAATCAAAACCCTCCCTGGAAAAACGTGCATTACATCCCTCACAACAAACAATTGAGAATTAAACATTAACACCAGACCTGAGTTACGATCCCCACCCAGAGACCAAACAACCGAGCCCCCCCACAGAGTAGCCCACTGAGCCTGAGCCTCCTCAGACACAAGTCCAGTGTCAATCAAACAAAGTAAATCAGACTGCAAAGTACGAGCCCAGTCATAAACGTGGAGCTTTCGTTTAGCAGAGACCATAGAGTTAATATTACAAAAAGCCACTGTAAAGGGATCAACCATCATCATATCCGTGAACGTCTTGTCCGCTTCGGTTTATCCTTAGTCCCTTTCACAGTCTGTTGAGAGCCAGGATCAGGCTCAGGAGGAGGAGGAGGCAGAGACGGTGAAACAGAATCTATGGACTCTTGGTCATCCAGAACCATATCGTCATCTGATACCACTGGAGAAGCAGGCAGAGATTTGAGAGGAACAACCTCACAATCATCGGACATATCTTGGTCAGAAGAAATGGGATGAGACACAGACTGATCCAACAGACTCCCATGGTTGTGCACGATCACAGCAGTCGAGACTGAGGAATCATTTGCAATGGTAGCATCAGGCAAAGGCAGGACAGCAGTGCCAGAAGAAAGAGATGCAGAAGTCATAGCAGGCAAAGGACGGGCCATGTCCGGCAAAGGAGTTGAGGCAAGATCCGTAGACAAGGACTTAGCAACAGCAGGAGGCTCTGCAGAACTGGAAATCACTGGTTGGGACACCTGCCCTGGTGGAAAAACAGCAGCAGGCACGACATTGCTATCCGCTGAAGGGACCTCTGAAGGTAAAACCACAGAAACAGAAGGCTGAGCAGAGCTAACTGGAGGAACAGGTGCAGGTACTGTAGGCACCGGAAGAGCTGGAGGAACAGCTGTGGGAAATACCAGGGGGCATTCATTCCAGTGATGCGGCCCCTCACACTGTGAACAATGATGCGGACAAGCCCTTGAAAAATGGGAGGTGGAACCACACTTTGAACATTTCTTGAGGGGGCATGCTTAAACAACGTGAGAGAAATCCCCACAGTAAAAGCAAAAGCGGGGTTGTCCCACATAACGGACTATGCCCCTCTGCCTGGAAACAAAACAGACACCTGGTATGTGCTTGATGCCTTCAGAAGAAGCAGACATGGTAACCCACGCCTCCCATCCCCCATCCCAAACACCAGGCAGAATCTTAGAAGTAGTCTTTGTAACAGAATGGACCACAGAACAAAACTGCAACAAATATGCTTTTACATCACTGTCCAAGATATAAATGGTCCGAAAATTCAAACAAATTTTCTTCTTCAATCGAACATCCACATCAGAAATGCTATACAGGTTCCAAGGAGCCCTCTGTTATTTAGAAAGACAGAGGAAAAATGTAGAGCAACAGCAGAGGAGACAAAATAAAAGTCAACATAGGGTTCAGTACCCCACAGCACATACCCACTGATATCTTTTAAGTGCACTCCAGCCGGAGCCAGAACCCCATCCCATAAATGTTGTAAGTCCAAGGAAGCATTACTCACAGTTTTTATACGAACAAAAGGTCGCTGAGTAAACTGCGAGGGCTGTCCCACTGCAGAAGCAAACGACTTCCGAGTATGATCCACTGCATCAGCAACAGCAACAGAAGCAGCCTCCTTAGAAGCTGCCGAGACAGGAAAAGCAGTCAAAGGCCTAGACACATCAGGCCGGAAAGGCCTGCCAGTAGCAGTAGTATGTCTCCCAGAAGAAGCAGCAGATACTGCAGCAAAAACAGGAGAAGCAGTCCCAAAAGCAGTTTTAAACTTTTTAGCAGTGCCAGAAAAACTAGCACCCTCAGAAACTGTAGTGCTAGGCAAACCAGTAGTTCCAGTCACAGAAACATTAATACCAGAAGGTTGTTGCAACATACCAGCTGCCAAAGAACCGGCAGGAGGTGGAAAATCTTCAGCAGCCTCACTCCATGACAGGGAAGCAGCAACTTGAGCATCTGAAAGAGACAAACTGGAAGCAGCATTTTCACCTTATTGTACACCAATAAGTGCAGCATCCGACACCGATGTACTTTCCACAATAGCTGTAGAATCCATAGAACCCTCAGAAGTCGAAATAGCAGAACCAAAAACTGAAACAGCACAAACAGAAGCTGCTGCTGCAGCAGGAACCTCCACAACGGCCGCCATCTTGAAAATGGGCGTGGCCTAATGCATGCAGATTCAAGGAGGTTTGCAAGGTTTACTCATGGCAGAGCTGAAAAGGTTGTATTTCCCCTTTCGGTTTCTTAGGGTCAGGGAAAAGGTCAGTGGGAGTATAGTTAATTGAGCAGACCTTGCTCAACCCCTCGGCTGCTTCGATTGGCATCGTTTGGCAGGTCGGCTGCACTTAACTCTCGGGGGTCTGGGTTTTACGGCGTCCACCGTGTGGACAGGTGAAACTACTGATATACTTACTTTATTTAAAAGACCGGGTGTCCGTCATCAGTGGGATTAACCTCAATCCCTCCAAACGATCGCTCCCTAAAGGCCATTTTGGTGGGCGCACTCAACTCTGTGCCGTCTTCGAATGGTGGCGTACACCGTCCGGCAGTTTAACAGATATGCTGATTATTAGGGGATAGGGGTGAGGTGACATTCCGGGACCCCCGTCAGATCGTCCACCCTATCGGTGGAAGTGACATATGTGAGCGGGTGCACTTAACTCCCTTCGGTCTTCGAGCAGCGGGGGCGGAAATACGTGAGTCTATACTGTGAATCTTAGAGTTATGGGAATAGTGTCCATTCAGGAGGGCTCGGTTAAGCGCAGAGACCCTCCTCAACACTTGCGCCCCTTCGATGCGAGAAACATACCATCAGCTGCGCGCTTAACTAGCGTCACTTTGCAAATGGCGGGGTCAACCATGCGCAGATTTTGTTTTTGAATTTTCCCTATTTTCATGTCAGAAACTCAGAGCTTCAAGTCTGACACTGCCAGATTGGGCTGTTTTGAAGCTAGCCAAGTCAGATCATGCAGATTTAAGGCTGTTTACAAGGTTTACTCATGGCAGAGCTGAAAAGGTTGTATTTCCTCTTTCGGTTTCTTAGGGTCAGGGAAAAGGTCAGTGGGAGTATAGTTAATTGAGCAGACCTTGCTCAACCCCTCGGCTGCTTCGATTGGCATCGTTTGGCAGGTCAGCTGCACTTAACTCTCGGGGGTCTGGGTTTTACGGCTTCCACCATGTGGACACGTGAAACTACTGATTTACTTTATTTCAAAGAGCGGGTGTCCATCGTCAGTGGGATCAATCTCAACTGCTCCAGACGATCGCTCCCTAAACGGCATTTTGGTGGGCGCACTTAACTCGGTGCCGTCTTCGAATGGTGGCATCCACCGTCTGGCAGTTTAACAGATACGCTGATTATTAGGGGCTAGGGGTGAGGTGACATTCCGGGACCCCCGTCAGATCGTCCATCCTATCGGTGGAAGTAACATATGTGAGTAGGTGCACTTAACTCTGTTCGGTCTTCGAGCAGCGGGGGTGGAAATACATGAGTCTATACTGTGAATCTTAGAGTTATGGGAATAGTGTCCATTCAGGAGGGCTCAGTTAAGCGCAGAGACCCTCCTCAACACTTGCGCCCCTTCGATGCGAGATACATACCATCAGCTGCGCGCTTAACTAGCGTCGGTTTGCGAATGGCGGGGTCAACCGTGCGCAGATTTTGTTTTTGAATTTTCCCTATTTTCATGTGAGAAACTCAGAGCTTCAAGTCTGACACTGCCAGATTGGGCTGTTTTGAAGCTAGCCAAGTCAGATCATGCAGATTCAAGGCTGTTTGCAAGGTTTACTCATGGCAGAGCTGAAAAGGTTGTATTTCCCCTTTTGGTTTCTTAGGGTCAGGAAAAAGGTTGGGGTTGGGGTTAGGGGTGAGGGTTAGGGGTTAGCGGTTGGGGTAAGGGTTAGGGGTAGGGGTTAGGGTTAGGGGTTAGGGTTAGAGTTATGGGAATAGTGTCCATTCAGGAGGGCTCGGTTAAGCGCAGAGACCCTCCTCAACACTTGCGCCCCTTCGATGCGAGAAACATACCATCAGCTGTGCGCTTAACTAGCGTCGGTTTGCGAACGGCGGGGTCAACCGTGCGCAGATTGTGTTTTTGAATTTTTCCTATTTTCATGTGAGAAAATCAGAGCTTCAAGTCTGACACTGCCAGATTGGGCTGTTTTGAAGCTAGCCAAGTCAGATCATGCAGATTCAAGGAGGTTTGCAAGGTTTACTCATGGCAGAGCTGAAAAGGTTGTATTTCCCCTTTCGGTTTCTTAGGGTCAGGGAAAAGGTCAGTGGGAGTATAGTTAATTGAACAGACCTTGCTCAACCCCTCGGCTGCTTCGATTGGCATCGTTTGGCAAGTCGGCTGCACTTAACTCTCGGGGGTCTGGGTTTTACGGCGTCCACCGTGTGGACAGGTGAAACTACTGATTTACTTACTTTATTTCAAAGAGCGGGTGTCCGTCATCAGTGGGATCAACCTTAACCCCTCCAGACGATCGCTCCCTAAACGGCATTTTGGTGGGCGCACTTAACTCGGTGCCGTCTTCGAATGGTGGCGTCCACCGTCCGGCAGTTTAACAGATACAGTGATTATTAGGGGATAGGGGTGAGGTGACATTCCGGGACCCCTGTCAGATCGTCCACCCTATCGGAGGAAGTAACATATGTGAGCAGGTGCACTTAACTCCCTTCGGTCTTCGAGCAGCGGGGGCGGAAATACGTGAGTCTATACTGTGAATCTTAGAGTTATGGGAATAGTGTCCATTGAGGAGGGCTCGGTTAAGCGCAGAGACCCTCCTCAACACTTGAACCCCTTTGATGCGAGAAACATACCATCAGCTGCACGCTTAACTAGCGTCGGTTTGCGAATGGCGGGGTCAACCGTGCGCAGATTTTGTTTTTGAATTTTCCCTATTTTCATGTGAGAAACTCAGAGCTTCAAGTCTGACACTGCCAGATTGGGCTGTTTTGAAGCTAGCCAAGTCAGATCATGCAGATTCAATCAACCAATCAAGTTTATTAAAGAAAAAAGGACAATACAAAAGGCAAAAAGCAACTGTTAAATCACAGGAATAACACTGGCATAAAGAAATGATAAATCAAAACAAAATATGCAGAAACAACAGTTAAATCACTGTAAGTATATAACTGGAATAACAAAAATCAAAAAGAAAAACAACACAATAATGTAAAAGCAACTGTTAATTCACAGTAAATACTGGCAGAAAGAAATAACAAATCAAGTCAAAATATGCAGAAACAACAGTTAAATCTCAGTGAGTATATTAAAAAAAAAAAAAAAAAATATGCAAGAAGCAACTGTTAATTCACAGTAAAAGGACCATTTTAAACAATGAAATCTGAGTAGCCTTTATGCAGAAGCCAGCATTTCAACCTAGAAAGTAGGGTAGGCACTGGAATGCAATCATGTGTAAGCTTCTCAACACATCTCGCCAGCCATAATACCTGCAGGGCTGACACAAGGACAAAATCAGTGTGTCTCAGAGCCGGTGTCCAGAAACACTGGTAATTGCCATAGAGGCACTTTTCCAAATTGAGGGGAAACAATAAAGGGACTGAAAAGACAGTCCGAAACACTGACCAAAAAAACAGCACTTCTAGAACAAGTGAAAAAAACATGACCAGCTGTTTCAACCTCCCCACAACCATGAAAACAAGAATTCACCACGGCTCCTGTAATTGGCCAAGACAGGCAGCTTATTCAGGGCACACTTCCAAAGAAAGTCGTGCCAATGAGGCACTGAGGAAAGGAACAGCTGTCGCTGTCTAATGCCGTGCAGGTGAAAGGGTGGGTAGTCCTCAAAGGCATTGATAAAAAAATGCCGCTGAAGGATGATGGAATACCACTGCTGTCTAGGAAGGGATATGCCGAATGCATGCAGTCTATAGCGGAAGAGGACCAACCGAACATCACGATGTTCTGAAGACAAAACACCTAAAGGTCTCTTCCCACTCAGACAGGAATGCCAGAAACCAACATCCTGGGCTAAAAATAATGCAGACAACATAGAAGGCACTGCAGCATGAAGATGGGCAAACATCCTATAAAAAAATAACAAATGTAAAAAAACAATAGGATGTTTCAATGAACACCCCCCTTGTGCTGGTGGAGCATACAAAATCCCCCTACGAACAGGTTCAAGATTTGACCTCTAAAAAAAACGAAAATATGGCCTTAACAAATCCTGAGACCATGCTATGGGAAAAAAATAAACCGAGAAAACATAAATCAGTTTCGCTAACAAAAAAGTAGTCAGGATGTATACCTTCTTTCTATAAGACATGTGGAAAGAGGACCAAAAGGGTAAACTTGCAGTAGCATTCCGCAGAACTGCTCGACAAGCATCTGCAACGAAAGGAAGTGTACCAAAGGGAACCTCCAAAATGTGAACCCCATCAGTGGTGGCAGGGATGCCTCCAGTGTCCTGAGAAGATAATGTCCCAATTGAAAAAACAACAGATTTGGAAAAATTCAATCGCCAACCAACCCGCTGAAAAAGTGGCACTAAGACCCCGTGAAACAGTTCCTGAAAAACTGAAAGATTTTCAGCGAAAAAAGAGACATCATCAGCATATGCAACTATACGGGGCAGCATCACACCTGCACAAGAAAAGGAGAGAGATGGCATACCAGTATGCGCATGAAACCTATAAATGACTGCACCAACTAGCAAGGCAAGCAAATAGCTACTCAAGGGGCAACCTTGGCGAATACCATTGCGCATAGCAACAGGATCACCCCACCAGCCATTAACTACTGGAACAATGGAAGTACCCCGTTGAATAGACTGAAGACACCCAGTAAAGATAGGGCCAAAACCAAAACTAAGTAAAACATCAGTCAATACAGAATGAGAAATGCTGTCAAACGCTTTTGCTATGTCACAAGATGCCAAGATTGCCCCAGGAGTCACAAGTAAATCCTTAGACACACTTTTCAAAAGTAACAGTAAATCCCACACAGGTTTACCAGAAATGCCAAAACAGCCAGAAGGTAAAATATGAGACAAGTGTTGTTTGAGTCGTAATTGCAAAATTTTCGTAAACAGTTTGTAATCACAGTTACAAAGGGCAATGGGTCTCCAGTTTGTGAGGATGGAACGATCCCCTTTCTTCCACAAAAAATGTAGAGCCACACGCAAAAACTGGGGATCCTGAAAACCTAAATGAAACCACTCGTTAAACAACAACACCAAAAAATGTAACTTGACATCATCAAACTGAGCATAAAAAGCATACGGAATGCCGGCCACTCCAGGCACAGAATCAGACAGTGAAAAAAGGTGTAAGGCCTCACGCAACTCTGGTAAAGTGATATCTGCATCCAACTGTTGTACTAAGTCAGGGGAAATAGTAGGCACACACCAATCCTGAGCAGAACCTGGAATGCCGCCATACCACTGTAACAAACATTGTTTCACCACTGACAATATGCCATGCTTATCATTGAACAGCTTCCTAGAGTCATCCCGCAAACATCTAATAAAAGAACTGTTGTGCATTACCCTTTTGCCAAGATATGGCAAAAACTCTTCCCCACTGCCTTTCAATGCATGTGCAAGATTGTATAACTTAATATGCACTCTAGTCTGATGTAGAGAATGCAACTCCTTCAGCTGACATAAAGCTGCAGAAACATCTGTAGTACGCAACAGTTGAAAGCGGCCAAAAGCAGAGGCCGTGGCTTTTTTCATTTCCGCATGAAAGGATTTCACAAAACCACAATAAGCAGAGAGGATTTTACTCTTAAAATCCCCCCACCAAGCAGAAACGGATTCATATAAGGGAAACAAAGTTAAATGGGACTGCCATAATTCAAAGGAAAGGTGTTTCCATCTTTCCTCCTTTAAATATAATTTGTGCATATGCGGAAACCCCTTCCCTCTCATACGGGACACATCAGCACCAAATGAATAAGATAATAAGACATGGTCAGTAAATGCAACCAAATGCGAAGCTGAGGAGGCACACTGCAAAAGGGAATTATGCCAACAATAATCAATAGCAGTAGTGGTAGTTCCCCTATGAAAAGTAAAAGTAGGCATAGGACCCATAACTAACATAGCCCTCTGCAGGATCCGTAAGCAATGCCTCACATCAGCAGGGGCACTAGCAGACCTATCTAACAAATGCAAATTAAAATCACCACATAAAATAAGGGGATGATCCACAAGCAAATAAGGAGCTAGTAATGTAAAAAGAGCATTTCTTTCAGAGTGAACTGTGAAAGCATAAATAAAAATGGCACGCAGAACAACATGTCCAAAGAAAAAATCAACAAGTAACACCCTGCCAGGAATTATATGCATCACATCAGAAACAGAAAACAACTGAGAATTATACATAAGCACAAGTCCAGAATGTCGATCTCCACCCGGAGACCAGATGACAGAACCCCCCCAAAGCGCAGCCCACTGAGACTGAGCAGCTTCAGGTACAAGGCCTGTGTCAACAAGACATAGTAGATCAAACTGCAAAGTGCGTGCCCAGTCATCCTCCGTTGAACAGTAACCATGGAATTAATATTGCAGAAGGAAACTGTGAATGGATCCACTACCATTAAATCCGTGAACGCCTTGTCCATTTAGTCTTAGTCTTAACATCCTGAATCACCTCTACAGCCTGTTGAACGACAGGATCAGGCACAGGAGAAGGCAAAAGTGGAGGCAATGATGCAGGGTCCTCGGCCTCTCGCCCATCCAGATCCATGTCCTCATCTGATAATAATGGAGAAGCAGGCAAAGGTTTATCAGGAACATCCTCACAGCCATCAGACATATCCTGGTCAGAAGAAATAGGATGAGTAATAGAAAGATCCAGAGGTACCCCAGGGATGTGCACAATTGCAGTAGCCACAACAGAGGAACCAGTCACGGTGGTGGTAACAGGCAAAGGCAGCACAGCAGTGCCACTAGGAGGAGGGCTAGGGGCCACAGTCGGCAAAGGAGGGGCCATGTCCGGCAAAGAAGTCGAGGCAAGAGCAGGAGACAAAGGCTTAGTAACAGCAGTGGATGGTGCAGAACCAGAAATCACAGGTTGGGACATCTCAGCAGGTGGAAAAGCATCAGCAGGCACATCATTGCTACCCTTGGAAGAGACCTCTGGAAGTGGAGCCACAGATGTAGAAGGCTGAGCAGAGCTGACTGGAGGAACAGGAGCAGGAACAGCAGGCACTGGAGGCGTGGTTGGAACTGCTGTAGGAAACACCAAAGGGCAGTCATTCCAATGATGCGGCCCCTCGCACTGCGAACAATGACGTGGACAAGCCCTTGAAAAATGGGAAGTGGAACCACACTTTGTACACTTCTTAAGAGGGCATACTGAAACAATGTGAGAAAAATCCCCACAATAAAAGCAAAAGTGGGGTTGACCCACATATCGTACTATGCCCCTTTGCCCGGATACAAAGCAGACACCTGGTATGTGCTTAACACCTTCAGAGGAAGCCGACATGGTAACCCACGCCTCCCACCCCCCATCCCAAACACCAGGCAGTATCTTATAAGTAGTCTTTGTAACAGAATGGACTGCAGAACAAAACTGCAACAGATAAGTTTTAATGTCACTGTCTGACACATAAAGGGTCCGAAAATTCAAGTGAATTATTTTCTTCAAACGGACATCCACATCAGAAATGCAATATAAGTTCCAAGGAGCCCTATGTCTGTTAGCGAGAAAGACAGAGGAAAAATGCAGGGCAACAGCAGAAGAGTCAAAATAAAAGTCAATATATGGTTCAGTTCCCCACAGTACATATCCACTGATATCTTTTAAACGCACCCCAGCCGGAGCCAAAACCCCATCCCATAAATGCTTTAAATCCAATGAAGCATTACTCACAGTTTTAACACGAACAAATGGCCTCTGTGTAAACCTTGAAGGTTGTCCCACTGCAGAAGCAAACGATTTCCGTGTATAATCCACTGCATCAGCCACAGCAACAGAAGCAGCCTCCCTAGAAGCTGCCGAGACATTAAATGCAGATAAAGGCCTAGACACATCAGGCCTGACAGGCCTGCCAGTAGCAATAGTATAAGCCCCAGAAGCAGCAGCTGCCACTGCAGCAGAAACAGGAGAAGCAGTCCCAACAGCAGTTTTAAACTTTTTAACAGTGCCAGAAAAACTAGCATCCTCAGAAACTGTAGTACTAGGCAAACCAGTAGTTCCAGTCACAGAAACATTAACACCAGAAGTGTGTTGCAACATACCAGCTGCCAAAGAACCGGCAGGAGGTGGAAAATCTTCAGCAGTCTCACTCCATGACAGGGAAGCAGCAACTTGAGCATCTGAAAGAGACAAACTGGAAGCAGCATTTTCACCTTGTCGTACACCAATAAGTGCAGCATCCGACACCGATGTACTTTTCACAATAGCTGTAGTATCCAAAGAATCCGTAGAAGTCGAAATAGCAGAATCAAAAACTGGAACAGCACAAACAGAAGCTGCTGATGCAGCAGGAACCTCCACAACGGCCGCCATCTTGAAAATGGGCGTGGCCTAATGCAGGCAGATTCAAGGAGGTTTGCAAGGTTTACTCATGGCAGAGCTGAAAAGGTAGTATTTCCCATTTTGTTTTCTTAGGGTCAGGGAAAAGGTCAGTGGGAGTATAGATAATTGAGCAGACCTTGCTCAACCCCTCGGCTGCTTCGATTGGCATCGTTTGGCAGGTGGACTGCACTTAACTCTCGGGGGTCTGGGTTTTACCGCGTCCACCGTGTGTACAGGTATAACTAGTGATTTACTTACTTTATTTCAAAGACTGGGTGTCTGTCATCAGTGGGAAAAACCTCAACCCCTCCAGACGATCGCTGCCTAAACAGCATTTTGGTGGGCACACTTAACTCGGTGCCGTCTTCGAATGGTGGCGTCCACCATCCGGCAGTTTAACAGATACGGTGATTATTAGGGGATAGGGTGAGGTGACATTCCGGGATCCCTGTCAGATCGTCCACCCTATCGGAGGAAGTAACATATGTGAGCAGGTGCACTTAACTCCCTTCGGTCTTCGAGCAGCTGGGCGGAAATACGTGAGTCTATACTGTGATTCTTAGAGTTATGGGAATAGTGTCCATTCAGGAGGGCTCGGTTAAGCGCAGAGACCCTCCTCAACACTTGCGCCCCTTCGATGCGAGAAACATACCATCAGCTGCGCGCTTAACTAGCGTTGGTTTGTGAACGGTTGGGTCAACCGTGCGCAGATTTTGTTTTTGAATTTTCCCTATTTTCATGTGAGAAACGTTAGGGTTAGGGTTAGGGTTAGGGTTATGGGAATAGTGTCCATTCAGGAGGGCTCGGTTAAGCGCAGAGACCCTCCTCAACACTTGCGCCCCTTCGATGCGAGAAACATACCATCAGCTGCGCACTTAACTAGCGTCGGTTTGCGAACGGCGGGGTCAACCGTGCGCAGATTTTGTTTTTGAATTTTCCCTATTTTCATGTGCGAAACTCAGAGCTTCAAGTCTGACACTGCCAGATTGGGCTGTTTTGAAGCTAGCCAAGTCAGATCATGCAGATTCAATCAACCAAACAAGTTTATTAAATAAAAAAGGACACTACAAAAGGCAGAAAGCAACTGTTAAATCACAGTAATAACACTGGCATAAAGAAATGATAAATCAAAGCAAAATATGCAGAAACAACAGTTAAATCACTGTGAGTATATAACTGGAATAATGAAAATCAAAAAGTAAAAACAACACAATAATGTAAAAGCAACTGTTAATTCACAGTAATAACACTGGCATAAAGAAATAATAAATCAAGTTGAAATATGCTGAAACAACAGTTAAATCACAGAGAGTATATAACTGAAAAAAAAAATACAGGAAGCAACTGTTAATTCACAGTAAAAGAACCATTTTAAACAATGAAATCTGAGTAGCCTTTATGCAGAAGCCAGCATTTCAACCTAGAAAGTAGGGTAGGCACTGGAATGCAATCATGTGTACGCTTCTCAACACATCTCGCCAGCCATAATACTTGCAGGGCTGACACAAGGACAAAATCAGTGCGTCTTAAAGCCGGTGTCCAGAAACACTGGTAATTGCCATAGAGGCACTTTTCCAAATTGAGGGGAAACAATAAAGGGACTGAAAAGACAGTCCGAAACGCTGTCCAAAAACCAGCACTTCTAGAACAAGTGAAAAAAACATGACCAGCTGTTTCAATCTCCCCACAACCATGAAAACAAGAATTCACCACCCCAAGATGGCTCCTGTAATTGGCCAAGACAGGCAGCTTATTCAGGGCACACTTCCAAAGAAAGTTGTGCCAATGAGGCACTGAGGAAAGGAACAACTGTCGCTGTCTAATGCCATGCAGACGAAAGGGTGGGTAGTCCTCAAAGGCATTGATAAAAAAATGCCACTGAAGGATGACGGAATACCACTGCTGTCTAGGAAGGGATATGTCGAATGCATGCAGTCTATAGCGGAAGAGGACCAACCGAACATCTCGATGTTCTGAAGACAAAACACCTAAAGGTCTCTTCCCATTCAGACAGGAATGCCAAAAACCAACATCCTGGGCCAAAAATAAAGCAGACAACATAGAAGGCACCGCAACACGAAGATGGGCAAACATCCTATAAATAAATAACAAATGTAAAAAAACAATAGGATGTTTCAATGAACACCCCCCTTGTGCTGGTGGAGCATACAAAATCCCCCTACGAACAGGTTCAAGATTCGACCTCCAAAAAAAAAACGAAAATATGGCCTTAACAAATCCTGAGACCATGCTATGGGAAAAAAATACACCGAGAAAACATAAATCAGTTTTTCTAACAAAAAAGTAGTCAGGATGTATACCTTCTTTCTATAAGACATGTGGAAAGAGGACCAAAAGGGTAAACTTGCAATAGCATTCCGCAGAACTGCTCGACAAGCATCTGCAACAAAAGGAAGTGTACCAAAGGGAACCCCCAAAATGCGAACCCCATCAGTGGTGGCAGGGATGCCTCCAGTGTCCTGAGAAGATAATGTCCCAATTGAAAAAACAACAGATTTGGAAAAATTCAATCGCCAACCAACCCGCTGAAAAAGTGGCACTAAGACCCCGTGAAACAGTTCCTGAAAAACTGAAAGATTTTCAGCGAAAAAGGAGACATCATCAGCATATGCAACTATACGGGGCAGCATCACACCTGCACAAGAAAAGGAGAGAGATGGCATACCAGTATGCGCATGAAACCTATAAATGACTGCACCAACTAGCAAGGCAAGCAAATAGCTACTCAAGGGTCAACTTTGGCAAATACCATTGCGCATAGCAACAGGATCACCCCGCCAGCCATTAACTACTGGGACAATGGAAGTACCCCGTTGAATAGACTGAAGACACCCAGTAAAGATAGGGCCAAAACCAAAACTATGTAAAACATCAGTCAATACAGAATGAGAAATGCTGTCAAACGCTTTTGCTATGTCACAAGATGCCAAGATTGCCCCAGGAGTCACAAGTAAATCCTTAGACACACTTTTCAAAAGTAACAATAAATCCCACACAGATTTACCAGAAATGCCAAAACAGCCAGAAGGCAAAATATGAGACAAGTGTTGTTTGAGTCGCAATTGCAACATTTTTGTAAACAGTTTGTAATCACAGTTACAAAGGGCAATGGGTCTCCAGTTTGTGAGGATGGAACGATCCCCTTTCTTCCACAAAAAATGTAGAGCCACACGCAAAAACTGGGGATCCTGAAAACTTAAATGCAACCACTCGTTAAACAACAACACCAAAAAATGTAACTTGACATCATCAAACTGAGCATAAAAAGCATACGGTATGCCGTCCACTCCAGGCACAGAATCAGACAGTGCAAAAAGGTGTAAGGCCTCACGCAACTCCGATAAAGTGATACCTGCATCTAACTGTTGTACTAAGTCAGGGGAAATAGTAGGCACACACCAATCCTGAGCAGAACCTGGAATGCCACCATACCACTGTAACAAACATTGTTTTACCACTGACAATATGCCATGCTTATCATTGAACAGTGTCCCAGAGTCATCCCGCAAACATCTAATAAAAGAACTGTTGTTCATTACCCTTTTGCCAAGATACGGCAAAAACTCTTCCCCACTGCCTTTCAGTGCATGTGCAAGATTGTATAACTTAGTATGCACTCTAGTCTGATGTAGAGAATGCAACTCCTTCAGCTGACATAAAGCTGCAGAAACATCTGTAGTACGCAACAGTTGAAAGCAGCCAAAAGCAGAGGCCATGGCTTCTTTCATTTCCACATGAAATGATTTCACAAAACCACAATAAGCAGAGAGGACTTTGCTCTTAAAATCCCCCCACCAAGCAGAAACGGATTCATATAAGGGAAATAAAGTTAAATGGGACTGCCAAAATTCAAAGGAAAGGTGTTTCCATCTTTCCTCCTTTAAATATAATTTGTGCATACGCAGAAACCCCTTCCCTCTCATGCGGGACACATCAGCACCAAATGAATAAGATTATAAGACATGGTCAGTAAATGCAACCAAATGCGAAGCTGAGGAGGCACACTGCAAAAGGGAATTATGCCAACAATAATCAATAGCAGTAGTGGTAGCTCCCCTATGAAAAGTAAAAGTAGGCATAGGACCCATAACTAACATAGCCCTCTGCAGGATCCATAAGCAATGCCTCACATCAGCAGGGGCACTAGTAGACCTATCTAACAAATGCAAATTAAAATCACCACACAAAATAAGGGGATGATCCACAAGCAAATAAGGAGCTAGTAATGTAAAAAGAGCATTTCTTTCAGAGTGAACTGTGAAAGCATAAATAAAAATGGCACGCAGAATAACATGTCCAAAGAAAAAAATCAACAAGTAACACCCTGCCAGGAATTATATGCATCACATCACAAACAGAAAACAACTGAGAATTATACATAAGCACAAGTCCAGAATGTCGATCTCCACCCGGAGACCAGATGACAGAACCCCCCCAAAGTGCAGCCCACTGAGACTGAGCAGCTTCAGGTACAAGGCCTGTGTCAACAAGACATAGTAGATCAAACTGCAAAATGCGTGCCCAGTCATAGATCTGAAGCCTCTGTTGAACAGTAACCATGGAATTAATATTGCAGAAGGAAACTGTGAATGGATCCACTACCATTAAATCCGTGAACGCCTTGTCCATTTAATCTTACATCCGGAATTTCCTGTACAGCCTGTCGAATGACAGGATTAGGCGCAGGAGAAGGCAAAAGTGGAGGCAGTGATGCAGGGTCCTCGGCCTCTCGCCCATCCAGATCCATGTCCTCATCTGATAATAATGGAGAAACAGGCAAAGGTTTATCAGGAACATCCTCACAGCCATCAGACATGTCCTGGTCAGAAGAAATAGGATGAGTAACAGAAAGATCCAAAGGTACCCCAGGGACATGCACAATCGCAGTAGCCGTGACAGAGGAACCAGTCACAGTGGTGGTAACAGGCAAAGGCAGCACAGCAGTGCCACTAGGAGGAGGGCTAGAGGCCACAGTTGGCAAAGGAGGGGCCATGTCCGGCAAAGAAGTAAAGGCAAGAGCAGGAGACAAAGGCTTAGTAACAGCAGTGGACAATGCAGATCCAGAAATCACAGGTTGGGACTTCTCAGCAGGTGGAAAAGCATCAGCAGGCACATCGTTGATACCCTCAGAAGAGACCTCTGGAAGTGGAGCCACAGATGTAGAAGGCTGAGCAGAGCTGACTTGAGGAACAGGAGCAGGAACAGCAGGCACTGGAGGCGTGGTTGGAACCGCTGTAGGAAACACCAAAGGGCAGTCATTCCAATGATGCGGCCCCTCGCACTGTGAACAATGACGTGGACAAGCCCTTGAAAAATGGGAAGTGGAACCACACTTTGTACACTTCTTAAGAGGGCATACTGAAACAATGTGAGAAAAATCCCCACAATAAAAGCAAAAATGGGGTTGACCCATATATCGTACTATGCCCCTTTGCCCGGAGACAAAGCAGACACCTGGTATGTGCTTAACACCTTCAGAGGAAGCCGACATGGTAACCCACGCCTCCCACCCCCCATCCCAAACACCAGGCAGTATTTTAGAAGTAGTCTTTGTAACAGAATGGACTGCAGAACAAAACTGCAACAGATAAGTTTTAATGTCACTGTCTGACACATAAAGGGTCCGAAAATTCAAGTGAATTTTTTTCTTCAAACGGACATCCACATCAGAAATGCAATATAAGTTCCAAGGAGCCCTATGTCTGTTAGCGAGAAAGACAGAGGAAAAATGCAGGGCAACAGCAGAAGAGTCAAAATAAAAGTCAATATAGGGTTCAGTTCCCCACAGTACATATCCACTGATATCTTTTAAATGCACCCCAGCTGGAGCCAAAACCCCAACCCACAGATGTTTTAAATCCAATGAAGCATTATTCACAGTTTTAACACGAACAAATGGCCTCTGTGTAAACCTTGAAGGTTGTCCCACTGCAAAAGCAAATGATTTCCGCGTATAATCCACTGCATCAGCCACAGCAGCAGAAGCAGCCTCCTTAGAAGCTGCCGAGACATTAAATGCAGATAAAGGCCTTGACACATCAGGCCTGACAGGCCTGCCAGTTACAATAGTATAAGCCCCAGAAGCAGCAGCTGCCACTGCAGCAGAAACAGGAGAAGCAGTCCCAACAGCAGTTTTAAACTTTTTAACAGTGCCAGAAAAACTAGCACCCTCAGAAACTGTAGTTCCAGTCACAGAAACAATAACACCAGAAGTTTGTTGTAACATACCAGCTGCCAAAGAACCAGCAGGAGGTGGAAAATCTTCAGCAGTCTCACTCCATGACAGGGAAGCAGCAACTTGAGCATCTGAAAGAGATAAACTGGAAGCAGCATTTTCTCCTTGTTGTACACCAATAAGTGCAGCATCCGACACCGATGTACTTTCCTCAATAGCTGTAGTATCCATAGAATCCTTAGAAGTCGAAATAGCAAAACCAAAAACTGGAATAGCACAAACAGAAGCTGCTGATGCAGCAGGAACTTCCACAACGGCCGCCATATTGAAAATGGGCGTGGCCTAATGCAGGCAGATTCAAGGCTGTTTGCAAGGTTTACTCATGGCAGAGCTGAAAAGGTTGTATTTCCCCTTTCGGTTTCTTAGGGTCAGGGAAAAGTTCAGTGGGAGTATAGTTAATTGAGCAGACCTTGCTCAACCCCTCAGCTGCTTCGATTGGCATCGTTTGGCAGGTCTGCTGCACTTATCTCTCGGGGTCTGGGTTAGGGTTAGGGTTAGGGTTGGTTGGGTTAGGGTTAGGGTTGAGTTAGGGTTAGGGTTAGGGTTAGGGTTATTTTAGAAGTAGTCTTTGTAACAGAATGGACTGCAGAACAAAACTGCAACAGATAAGTTTTAATGTCACTGTCTGACACATAAAGGGTCCGAAAATTCAAGTGAATTTTTTTCTTCAAATGGACACCCACATCAGAAATGCAATATAAGTTCCAAGGAGCCCTATGTCTGTTAGCGAGAAAGACAGAGGAAAAATGCAGGGCAACAGCAGAAGAGTCAAAATAAAAGTCAATATAGGGTTCAGTTCCCCACAGTACATATCCACTGATATCTTTTAAACGCACCCCAGCTGGAGCCAAAACCCCATCCCACAGATGTTTTAAATCCAGTGAAGCATTATTCACAGTTTTAACACGAACAAATGGCCTCTGTGTAAACCTTGAAGGTTGTCCCACTGCAAAAGCAAACGATTTCCATGTATAATCCACTGCATCAGCCACAGCAGCAGAAGCAGCCTCCTTAGAAGCTGCCGAGACATTAAATGCAGATAAAGGCCTTGACACATCAGGCCTGACAGGCCTGCCAGTTACAATAGTATAAGCCCCAGAAGCAGCAGCTGCCACTGCAGCAGAAACAGGAGAAGCAGTCCCAACAGCAGTTTTAAACTTTTTAACAGTGCCAGAAAAACTAGCACCCTCAGAAACTGTAGTACTAGGCAAACCAGTAGTTCCAGTCACAGAAACAATAACACCAGAAGTTTGTTGTAACATACCAGCTGCCAAAGAACCGGCAGGAGGTGGAAAATCTTCAGCAGTCTCACTCCATGACAAGGAAGCAGCAACTTGAGCATCTGAAAGAGATAAACTGGAAGCAGCATTTTCTCCTTGTTGTACACCAATAAGTGCAGCATCCGACACCGATGTACTTTCCTCAATAGCTGTAGTATCCATAGAATCCTTAGAAGTCGAAATAGCAGAACCAAAAACTGGAATAGCACAAACAGAAGCTGCTGATGCAGCAGGAACCTCCACAACGGCCGCCATATTGAAAATGGGCGTGGCCTAATGCAGGCAGATTCAAGGCTGTTTGCAAGGTTTACTCATGGCAGAGCTGAAAAGGCTGTATTTCCCCTTTCGGTTTCTTAGGGTCAGGGAAAAGTTCAGTGGGAGTATAGTTAATCGAGCAGACCTCGCTCAACCCCTCAGCTGCTTCGATTGGCATCGTTTGGCAGGTCTGCTGCACTTATCTCTCGGGGGTCTGGGTTAGGGTTAGGGTTAGGGTTAGGGTTAGGGTTTGGGTTAGGGTTAGGGTTAGGGTTAGAGTTATGGGAATAGTGTCCATTCAGGAGGGCTCGGTTAAGCGCAGAGACCCTCCTCAACACTTGCGCCCCTTCGATGCGAGAAACACCAACAACGTTAGGGTTAGGGTTAGGGTTAGGGTTAGGGTTAGGGTTAGGGTTAGGGTTAGAGTTATGGGAATAGTGTCCATTCAGGAGGGCTCGGTTAAGCGCAGAGACCCTCCTCAACACTTGCGCCCCTTCGATGCGAGAAACATACCATCAGCTGCGCGCTTAACTAGCGTCGGTTTGCGAATGGCGGGGTCAACCGTGCGCACATTTTGTTTTTGAATTTTCCCTATTTTCATGTGAGAAACTCAGAGCTTCAAGTCTGACACTGCCAGATTGGGCTGTTTTGAAGCTAGCCAAGTCAGATCATGCAGATTCAAGGAGGTTTTCAAGGTTTACTCATGGCAGAGCTGAAAAGGTTGTATTTCCCCTTTCGGTTTCTTAGGGTCAGGGAAAAGGTCAGTGGGAGTATAGTTAACTGAGCAGACCTTGCTCAACCCCTCGGCTGCTTCGATTGGCATTGTTTGGCAGGTCGGCTGCACTTAACTCTCGGGGGTCTGGGTTTTACGGCGTCCACCGTGTGGACAGGTGAAACTACTGATTTACTTACTTTATTTCAAAGAGCTGGTGTCCGTCTTCAGTGGGATCAACCTCAACCCCTCCAGACGATCGCTCCCTAAATGGCATTTTGGTGGGCGCACTTAGCTCGGTGCCGCCTTCGAATGGTGGCGTCCAACGTCCGGCAGTTTAACAGATACGCTGATTATTAGGGGCTAGGGGTCAGGTGACATTCCGGGACCCCCGTCAGATTGTCCACCCTATCGGAGGAAGTAACATATGTGAGCAGGTGCACTTAACTCCCTTCGGTCTTCGAGCAGCGGGGGCGGAAATACGTGAGTCTATACTGTGAATCTTAGAATTATGGGAATAGTGTCCATTCAGGAGGGCTCGGTTAAGCGCAGAGACCCTCCTCAACACTTGCGCCCCTTCGATGCGAGAAACATACCATCAGCTGTGCGCTTAACTAGCGTCGGTTTGCGAACGGCGGGGTCAACCATGCGCAGATTTTGTTTTTGAATTTTCCCTATTTTCATGTGAGAAACTCAGAACTTCAAGTCTGACACTGCCAGATTGGGCTGTTTTGAAGCTAGCCAAGTCAGATCATGCAGATTCAACCATGTTTATTAAAAAGAAGACAATACAGTAAAAGGTAAAATAAATCACTGTTAACCACAATAGTAAATAAAAAATTACAGCAAAAATAACAGAAAAGAAAATGATACAAAAAAATGCAAACAGTAACTGTTAAATCACAGTAATAAAACAACAAAAGAAATCAGCTGTTGAATCACAGCAAAAAGACAACCATCAAACAACAATGAAAATCTCAAGGCAAAAACATATCTGTATAACCTTTATGCGTGAGCCAACACTTCAATCTGGAAATCAGAAGGGGCACTGGTATACAGTGATTGGTGCGTTGCTCGACGCACCTAGCTGTCCACAAGAGGTACAAGGCAGATACTAAAACAAAATCAGTGCGCCTTAAAGCAGGCGTCCAAAAAACCTGTAGTTCCCATAGAGGCACTTCTCCAGATTAAGGGGAAACAAAAAGGGAACAGAAAAGACAGCCTGAAATGCTGTCCAAAATCCCACACTCCTGGAACAAGTGAAGAAGACATGGCCAGCCGTTTCAATTTCAGGACAGCCATGGAAACAGGTATCGAGTACCCGTAAACGACTCCTATAGTTTGCTAGTACAGGCAATTTATTCAAGGCACACCTCCAAAGGAAGTTGTGCCAGTGAGGCACACACGAAAGAAACAAACGCCTCTGCCTAATACCATGGAGATGAAAGGGAGGGTAATGTTCAAAGGCATCAATGTAAAAATGCCGCAGGAGAACAACCTCATACCACTGTTGTCTAGATAAAGACAAAGCAAAGTCATGCAACCTGTACCGAAAGAGGATTAAACGAACATCACGATGTTCGGTGGACAAAGCACCCAGAGGCCTTTTCCCATTCAAACACAAATGCCAAAACCCAGCATCCTGAGCCAATAACAAGGCTGAGAGCAAGGAGGGAACTGCAGCTCGAAGATGTGCAAACACCCTGTAAAGAAACAACAGATGTAAAAAAACTATCGGGTGTTTCAGAGAACATCTCCCTTTAGTTGGAGGAGCAAACAAAATTCCCCCACGGACAGGCTGTATATTAGCCCTCCAAAAAAACATAAAATATGGTTTTATCAAAGCCTGTGTCCATGCAATGGGAAAAAAATATACAGAAAACACATAAAGCAACTTTGCTAAAAGAAAAGTAGTCAGGATATACACTTTCTTTCTGTATGATAAATGAAAAGAAGACCAAAAAGGCAAGCCTGCAACAGCTTTCTGCAACACTGTCTTACAACTAGCACTCACAAAGGGCAGCGTACCAAATGGTACCCCAAGATGTGAAGCCCAACAGTGGTGGAAGGGATGCCCCCAGTATCCAAAGAGGACAATGCCACATTGGAAAAAACCACAGACTTAGAGAGATTCAAACGCCAGCCCACCTGCTGAAAAAGTGGAACCAAAACCCCATGGAAGAGGTTCTGAAAAACTAACAAATTTTCTGCAAAAAAGGAAACATCATCTGCGTACGCAACTAAACGGGGAATCATCACCCCAGCACAGGAAAAGGAGTGAGACGGCATACCAGTGAGTGCATTAAACCTATAAAAAACTGCACTAATAACCAAAGCAAGCAGGTAGCTACTCAAGGGGCAACCTTGGCGAATCCCATTGCACATGGCCACAGGAGCCTCCTGCCACCCATTAACCACCGGGACAATCGTGGTGCCCCCCTGAATAGACTGAATGCATCCACGAAAAATAGGACCAAAACCAAAATTATCCAAAATATCATTCAAGACCGAATGTGAGATGCTATCAAATGCTTTTGCGATATCACAAGATGCCAAGATTGCCCCAGGAGACATCATGATATCCTTAGTCACACACTTAAAAAGTAGCAATAGGTCCCAGATCGGCTTTTCAGAGATACCAAAACAACCTGCAGGCAATATATGATGTAGCTTCGCCTTAAGACGCAATTGCAGAACTTTAGTGAACAATTTATAGTCACAATTGCAAAGTGCGATGGGCCTCCAATTGGAAAGATCTGAACGGTCCCCTTTTTTCCACAAGAAATGTAAAGCCACTCGCAAAAACTGAGGGTC
Source organism: Protopterus annectens (assembly GCF_019279795.1). Classification (NCBI taxonomy): domain Eukaryota; kingdom Metazoa; phylum Chordata; order Ceratodontiformes; family Protopteridae; genus Protopterus; species Protopterus annectens. The sequence continues at coordinate 1,028,697,607 of NC_056737.1, forward strand.
CTGTACACCTGAATGCAACCATTCATTGAACAACAACACTAGAAACTGCAGTTGAACATCAGTAAACTGGAGATAAAATACATATGGTATGCCGTCTACCCCAGGCACTGTATCAGACCGTGCAAAGAGACGTAAAGCCTCACGTAGTTCAGCTACGGTAACATCCGCATCTAAACTGTGTGCCAATGCAGAAGACACAGCCGGAATCTGCCAATCAGAAGCAGAACCCGGAATGCCCCCATACCACTGGTGCAAAAATTCTGCCACTACTGATAATATACCATGTTTATCATTATACAAAATGCCAGAGCCACCTCTCAAACAACGAATAAATGAACGGGTATGCATCACCTTTTTACCAAGGTATGGCAAAAACTCCTCCGCACTGCCTTTAAGGGCATGAGCCAGGTTATACAACTTAGTGTGAACCCTTGCTTGGTGTAAAGATTTTAGTTCTTGCAGCTGTTGCAGAGCCGCAGGGATGTCTGTATTCCGAAGAAATTGGAAGCGATGAAAGGTGGCAGCCATGGCCTCTTTCACTTCCGAATGAAAGGACTTGACAAAGGAAAAGTACGCAGAGCGCACCTTTCCCTTATAGTCCCCCCACCAAGCAGAAACTGAGTCATAAAGAGGAAACAAAGACAAATGGGCGTACCAAAGGTCAGCAGAAACAAGTTGCCACCTTTCCTTCTTCAAATATATACTATGCATACGTGGGTACCCCTTTCCTCTCATACGAGATACATCAGCACCAAATGTGTAAGACATCAGTAAGTGATCCGTAAACTCAGCCAAAAATGAGGCTGAAGAAACACATTGTAAGGAAGAATTATGCCAGCAAAAGTCTATAGCAGTGGTCGTAGTTCCCCTATGATAAGTGAAAGCAGGCATAGGTCCCATAACCAACATGGCACTCCGCAACACTTTTAAACAATGCCTGACATCAGGATGAATACTGGTAGGCCCTTCCAACAAATGTAAATTAAAATCCCCACACACAATAAGAGGATGGTCCCCAAGTAAATAAGGAGCCAACAACGTAAAAAGGGCATTCCTATCTGAATGTACGGAAAAAGCATAAAGAAACACAGTACGTAAAATAACGTGTCCAAAAGAAAAATCAACAATCAAAACCCTCCCTGGAATAACGTGCATTACATCCCTCACAACAAACAATTGAGAATTAAACATTAACACCAGACCTGAGTTACGATCCCCACCCAGAGACCAAACAACTGAGCCCCCCCACAGAGTAGTCCACTGAGCCTGAGCCTCCTCAGACACAAGTCCAGTGTCAATCAAACAAAGTAAATCAGACTGCAAGGTACGAGCCCAGTCATAAATGTGGAGCCTTCGTTTAGCAGAGACCATAGAGTTAATATTACAAAAAGCCACTGTAAAGGGATCAACCATCATCATATCCGTGAACGTCTTGTCCGCTTCGGTTTATCCTTAGTCCCTTACACAGTCTGCTGAGAGCCAGGATCAGGCTGAGGAGGAGGAGGAGGAGGCAGAGACGGTGAAACAGAATCTATGGACTCTTGGTCATCCAGAACCATATCGTCATCTGATACTACTGGAGAAGCAGGCAGAGATGTGAGAGGAACAACCTCACAATCATCGGACATATCTTGGTCAGAAGAAATGGGATGAGACACAGACAGATCCAACTGACTCCCATGGTTGTGCACGATCACAGCAGCCGAGACTGAGGAATCATTTGCAATGGTAGCATCAGGCAAAGGCAGGACAGCAGTGCCAGAAGAAAGAGATGCAGAAGTCATAGCAGGCAAAGGACGGGCCACGTCCGGCAAAGGAGTTGAGGCAAGATCCGTAGACAAGGACTTAGCAACAGCAGGAGGCTCTGCAGAACTGGAAATCACTGGTTGGGACACCTGCCCTGGTGGAAGAACAACAGCAGGCACGACATTGCTATCCGCTGAAGGGACCTCTGAAGGTAAAACCACAGAAACAGAAGGCTGAGCAGAGCTAACTGGAGGAACAGGTGCAGGTACTGAAGGCACCGGAGGAGCTGGAGGAACAGCTGTGGGAAATACCAGGGGGCATTCATTCCAGTGATGCGGCCCCTCACACTGTGAACAATGATGCGGACAAGCCCTTGAAAATGGGAGGTGGAACCACACTTTGAACATTTCTTGAGGGGGCATGCTGAAACAACGTGAGAGAAATCCCCACAGTAAAAGCAAAAGCGGGGTTGTCCCACATAACGGACTATGCCCCTCTGCCCGGAAACAAAACAGACACCTGGTATGTGCTTGATGCCTTCAGAAGAAGCAGACATGGTAACCCACGCCTCCCATCCCCCATCCCAAACACCAGGCAGTATCTTAGAAGTAGTCTTTGTAACAGAATGGACCACAGAACAAAACTGCAACAAATATGCTTTTACATCACTGTCCGAGATATAAATGGTCCGAAAATTCAAACGAATTTTCTTCTTCAATCGAACATCCACATCAGAAATGCTATACAGGTTCCAAGGAGCCCTCTGTCTGTTATTTAGAAAGACAGAGGAAAAATGTAGAGCAACAGCAGAGGAGTCAAAATAAAAGTCAACATAGGGTTCAGTACCCCACAGCACATACCCACTGATATCTTTTAAGTGCACTCCAGCCGGAGCCAGAACCCCATCCCATAAATGTTGTAAGTCCAAGGAAGCATTACTCACAGTTTTTATACGAACAAAAGGTCGCTGAGTAAACCGCGAAGGCTGTCCCACTGCAGAAGCAAACGACTTCCGAGTATGATCCACTGCATCAGCAACAGCAACAGAAGCAGCCTCCTTAGAAGCTGCCGAGACAGGAAAAGCAGTCAAAGGCCTAGACACATCAGGCCGGAAAGGCCTGTCAGTAGCAGTAGTATGTCTCCCAGAAGAAGCAGCAGATACTGCAGCAAAAACAGGAGAAGCAGTCCCAACAGCAGTTTTAAACTTTTTAGCAGTGCCAGAAAAACTAGTACCCTCAGAAACTGTAGTGCTAGGCAAACCAGTAGTTCCAGTCACAGAAACATTAATACCAGAAGGTTTTTGCAATATACCAGCTGCCAAAGAACCGGCAGGAGGTGGAAAATCTTCAGCAGCCTCACTCCATGACAGGGAAGCAGCAACTTGAGCATCTGAAAGAGACAAACTGGAAGCAGCATTTTCACCTTGTTGTACACCAATAAGTGCAGCATCCGACACCGATGTACTTTCCACAATAGCTGTAGTATCCATAGAACCCTCAGAAGTCGAAATAGCAGAACCAAAAACTGAAACAGCACAAACAGAAGCTGCTGCTGCAGCAGGAACCTCCACAATGGCCGCCATCTTGAAAATGGGCGTGGCCAAATGCATGCAGATTCAAGGAGGTTTTCAAGGTTTACTCATGGCAGAGCTGAAAAGGTTGTGGATAGGGGTGAGGTGACATTCCGGGACCCCCGTCAGATCGTCCACCCTATCGGAGGAAGTAACATATGTGAGCGGGTGCACTTAACTCCCTTCGGTCTTCGAGCAGCGGGGGCGGAAATACGTGAGTCTATACTGTGAATCTTAGAGTTATGGGAATAGTGTCCATTCAGGAGGGCTCGGTTAGGGTTAGGGTTAGGGTTAGGGTTAGGGTTAGGGTTAGGGTTAGAGTTATGGGAATAGTGTCCATTCAGGAGGGCTCGGTTAAGCGCAGAGACCCTCCTCAACACTTGCGCCCCTTCGATGCGAGAAACATACCATCAGCTGCTCGCTTAACTAGCGTCGGTTTGCGAACGGCGGGGTCAACTGTGGCAGATTTTGGTTTTGAATTTTCCCTATTTTCATGTGAGAAACTCAGAGCTTCAAGTCTGACACTGCCAGATTGGGCTGTTTTGAAGCTAGCCAAGTCAGATCATGCAGATTCAAGGAGGTTTTCAAGGCTTACTCATGGCAGAGCTGAAAAGGTTGTATTTCCCCTTTCGGTTTCTTAGGGTCAGGGAAAAGGTCAGTGGGAGTATAGTTAATTGAGCAGACCTTGCTCAACCCCTCGGCTGCTTCGATTGGCATCGTCTGGCAGTTCGGCTGCACTTAACTCTCGGGGGTCTGGGTTTTACGGTGTCCACCGTGTGGACAGGTGAAACTACTGATTTACTTACTTTATTTCAAAGAGCGGGTGTCCGTCATCAGTGAGATCAACCTCAACCCCTCCAGACGATCGCTCCCTAAACGGCATTTTGGTGGGCGCACTTAACTCGGTGCCGTCTTCGAATGGTGGCGTCCACCGTCCGGCAGTTTAACAGATACGCTGATTATTAGGGGATAGGGGTGAGGTGACATTCCGGGACCCCCGTCAGATCATCCACCCTATCGGTGGAAGTGACATATGTGAGCGGGTGCACTTAACTCCCTTCGGTCTTCGAGCAGCGTGGGCGGAAATACGTGAGTCTATACTGTGAATCTTAGAGTTATGGGAATAGTGTCCATTCAGGAGGGCTCGGTTAAGCGCAGAGACCCTCCTCAACACTTGTGCCCCTTCGATGCGAGAAACATACCATCAGCTGCGCGCTTAACTAGCGTCGGTTTGCGAACGGCGGGGTCAACCGTGCGCAGATTTTGTTTTTGAATTTTCCCTATTTTCATGTGAGAAACTCAGAGCTTCAAGTCTGACACTGCCAGATTGGGCTGTTTTGAAGCTAGCCAAGTCAGATCATGCAGATTCAAGGAGGTTTTCAAGGTTTACTCATGGCAGAGCTGAAAAGGTTGTATTTCCCCTTTCGGTTTCTTAGGGTCAGGGAAAAGGTCAGTGGGAGTATAGTTAATTGAGCAGACCTTGCTCAACCCCTCGGCTGCTTCGATTGGCATCGTTTGGCAGGTCGGCTGCACTTATCTCTTGGGGGTCTGGGTTTTACAGCGTCCACCGTGTGGACAGGTGAAACTACTGATTTACTTACTTTATTTCAAATAGCTGTTGTCCATCATCAGTGGGATCAACCTCAACCACTCCAGAAGATCGCTCCCTAAACGGCATTTTGGTGGGCGCACTTAACTCAGTGCCATCTTCGAATGGTGGTGTCCACCGTCCGGCAGTTTAACAGATATGCTGATTATTAGGGGATAGGGGTGTGGTGACATTCTGGGACCCCCATCAGATCATCCAACCTATCGGTGGAAGTAACATAAGTGAGCGGGTGCACTTAACTCCCTTCGGTCTTCGAGCAGTGGGGGCAGAAATACGTGAGTCTATACTGTGAATCTTAGAGTTTATTTTATTTATTTTACATTTGTTGACCGGGCTAGTCCAACTGGATACATGTCCATTTTCAGTGGAGGCCCAGGGAGAAAAGCTCCAAGAACAGGGTTACATAAACAAATACAAGGACAATGCTGATACAAATAGATACACTGACGATTAAAGGCAAAAAATGCAAGCAAGTAGTTATATATATAATTTAAAAGAGATACAGATTTGAACAGATAGACTAACAGGGCTACATTGTGGACCCTTAAGGTTTTTGGGTTGTAAGGAGGCTTAGAGAGGTCTAGTTGAGGCAGGGACCTTAACTATTAGTCTGGATTAGAGCAGGGGCATAGCCATTGGGACTTCAGGAGTGCTCTGAGGTGTATTTTAAATTGGTGGAGAGAGGACATAAGTCTTAGGTTGTTTGGGAGGGCATTCCAGGATTTGCCAATGGAATTGGCATATAGTGCTTCACCACCGGAATTGTTAGATTTAATGGTCAGTACTTGTAGACTATTGGAAGATCTGAGGGACGTAAGGTTGGAGTAGGGGGTATGTATTTTGTTCAGTGAGGGGGTTTTATCTGGATGGTTGATAATTTTAAAAGCCTCAGTGAGTTGGTTGAGTTTGAGAATATTAGGCAGTTCTAGCCATTCCAGTGTCCTTAGATTTAGGCAGTGATGGGTGCGATAGGGCGTTCCAGTAATGAATCTGGCTATGTGATTATAGGTAGTAGAAAGTTTATTAAGGTCTCTCTTATGGAGGAAGGAGAATATCGGGGAGGCATAAAGGAGTGTGGAGAGGAGGTGGGTTCGGGCAATTGTTAGTTTGGTGTGCGGGGTTAAGAAGGTCTTTATTCTATACATGGACCCAAGTTTTTTGTTGACCGACTTAATGGTTAGGTTTACATGCATATCAAATTTAAGTTTGTAGTCTATGGTCACCCCTAGAAGTTTGGTGTGGGAGACGGGGTAGATTGTGGTACCATTGTTGGAGGACACATAGAAGGTTGGATTGTGTGTATTGGGAGGTTCTATTCCTTGGGCGGTAGCTGGAGTGGGGAAAAATAGTAGTAATTTGGTTTTGGTTGGGTTAAGTAGGAGTCTTAGTTCCGAGAACCATTTTCGACTGTGGAAAAGCAGTTTTGGGTTGTGGCTTGGAGTTTGGTGAGAGAGACGTCAGAGCAGATCAGGGTGGAGTCATCTGCATATTGAATGCAGGTGGCTTTGGGAATGATAGAGTGTAGACCATTTATAAAGATGGAAAAAAGAAGGGGACCGAGAATAGATCCTTGGGGAACACCAATATTAGTGGGGAGTAGGTCTGATAGCCTATTTTGCCACTAGACCGCCTGTTTTCTGCAAGAGAGGTAGGCATTAAACCAACTTATGGTTGGTTTGCTAAGATGAAAGGTTTCCAGTGTGTGGAGCAACTGTTGGTGGTTGACCATATCGAAGGCTTTCGATAGGTCTAGAAAGAGCGCAGAGGATATTAATTTGTTATTGCGGTTGTAGTTGACTGAGTCAACAAAGGAGAGGAGAGCAGTGGTTGTGCTGTGATGGGGGCGAAAGCCATGTTGGGTGTTGGATAGGAGGTTATTTTGTGTGAGGTGGGTAATGAGTTGCTTGTGAACACAGCGTTCCATTATTTTGACTAGAGGTGACAGTATTGCTATGGGTCTATAGTTAGAGGTGTCAGTGGAGGACCCTCCTTTATGGAGAGGGATGATATAAGAGATTTTCCAAATAGAGGGAATAGAAGCTTCAGAAATGGTCCGGTTGATCAAGATTGAGACAGGGTAGGCTATGGCGTCAGATGCTATTTGTAAGTATTTGGCTGGGAGCAGGTCAGCCGCTAGGGTGGTTGGTTTAAGTTTTTTCAAAAGGGTACGAATATAGGAGGTGGAGGTAGGTTGTAGGTTGAAGGCAGATTGGGTTGGATCTTCGGTTGAGGTTACAACCGAGGGAGAAGTGGCAAGTTTACTGGCAAGGGACTGGATGGTCTCAGTAAAAAAAGAATTAAAAATGTTGGCTATTTCAGTTGGATCTTTATCCATGAGTTTTTCAGGGGTGGGGGTGGTAGATTTACCAGGATGAAGGAGGTGATTGAAACCAGCCCAGAATTTTTTAGGATTATACTGATGTTTATCTTGGAGGTGACAGAAATATTGTTTTTTATCAGACATAACGGCTGCTTTGGTTGAATTTCTAAGCTGCCGGAACTTAATGCGATCTAGGGGGGGGTTTTGTGGTTCTCCATTTGTTCTAGGCTTAATCAT
>NC_056737.1:1028705588-1028745264 GCF_019279795.1 Protopterus annectens
GAAAGTAAACTTTTTCTCCATTACAGAGTGAAGGTAATTCATAACAGTGGGGTCCAGACAGATGAAGGAGGGTTTCATTGTACATCATAGGGGTTACTCTCATAACTATTGTCAACGCTGCTTTAATTTGTAGCAGTATAAAGAACAAAATGTCATAAAAAGATTAGGGTATAATGAAAAACAATGTTAGGCAGATGGGTTGCCCAGCAGCCTAAAGGGATAGAATTATGCTGTGTTGCAAATCAATATATTACAGTAAGGGAGTAAAAAGAAATGTTGCACACAAAGAGGTGTGTGTAGCACAGGGACAACAGCTACTAGTGGGTGCAGTCCCTCCAGTTTTAACAGCTTTAAGTTTCAAATATCAAATTTTCATCTCAAGTTATTTACCATTTTTTGAGGCTAATTCTAAAGTGTTAATTGCCCAACTCACGGTAGCTGCTAATTGCTCAATTTGCGGTAGCTGCTGATTCCTTGTATGCCCCATTACACTCAGGGCGAGCTTGAGAAGTTGAACTGGAAACAAAACTTGATCACTGGTTGTTGGTCTGTCTTGGGTCTCCTCCAATTGATGCAAATGCTGTTTCTACCTATGTTAAAGTACAGGCATTAATGGGACCACTTGGGCTGTGATATGTAGCAGCCAGAAAAAAATTATCAACTCTTCCAGCACTCGCTGTGTGATTTTATCTGAGTGGATAGAACACTGGACTAACTAATCTTGGCCATAATCACAAATACATGTGGCACATGGGTCTATATTATATTATCGAAAGCTCCCGTGAATGGACGGCATTTCATTGAAAATGTTCATCGATTTCTGCTCTTGTGGGGGGGCTTTGTCCCCCACCCCCGCTAGTAGTATACACTAACTCCAAGATCACACTATAGTGAGGAAAGGTGAAATTTACTGATCCTCCCTGTATCACAATCTCACTATGAACACTACGGTGGACATCATATTTGATGTAAGTGCACTGAAAATGCTGTTCGCTGAACAGTGTTTTAAATAATATAATAGGGACCCATGGCACACCATTCGGAATATGTTTCATTAAAAGCAGCTCCTCCACAGCCCTATCTAAGCTAAAGCAATTGTTGGAAATAAGTTAATGAAAAAACATCATAACTTGGGTTACCCAGCTACAAATTTACGTAAGGCATCAGCCTAATATAGAGATAGGAAATACTGAACAAATCCATATTTCCAGCTTTTTTGTCTGTAGAAATAATCATGCTGCTGTGATTTCATCTTGTTAACATATAAAATGATTTTGTTAAATATGAGTATGTATGGCAAAATTTTAAAGATGTGGGATTAATTTATGGATCCGTAAGACTATTCCATCTCATTTTATAAAACAGGTAGTGGAGTTTGAAACCATTATTGTTCAAGTTTAGATAAAGATAGTAAAACTTATATACATATTGTTTTAAGTTGTCATACTCCAGGCATAGTTAGAAAAACTCATTGGAAATACTCAAAGTTAGAAAACTGTCTTGATAATATTTAACTTCTTAATTACTGTAATTACCCTGGTATTCAGCGGGAAACTTTGTCCGCAAATTCTAAATTTAAAAAGGCATTTGTTAATATTGTTTCCTTTTATGGGATGACTCAACTGGTTTCCAGTATACCACAGGAAAATATAATTGACATTACAGCCACTAATATTCCTAAAAATAAACTGTAAAAAGGTTTTATCACCTATAGGTCCATCTGATCGTATTCCAATAACATTTGAGGTAGATCAGAGAAGAAGGAAAGAAAGAAAACATTATAGTTTCATAGTTTAGTACTAGGCTATCTGCTCTGGGGCATTTGTAAGCCTAGCCATAGTGATGTGGCTTTCGCCGCCCCATGAAATGGTACAAAAATGCACAGAATAGATTTAGAATACTGTGCCTCTGTCTAGTAGTGACACAGTGAAGGTCCCCTTATATAAAAGAATTAGTTTACTGTGCCCCTGTCTAGTAGTGACACAGATATGACCCCTGGGGTAAACTTACAATCTCCCATCCACTCATCAAGATTTCTCTTGAAGAGAGTCAGTGAGGGGCTCTGCCTAACATGGACTGGGATCTTGTTCCAGAGCATGGGAAGCCTCTGGGTTATGAATCTATCCCTCCAGCATGTCCTATTCATACTTGTGCCGAGGTTTAAGTCTTTAGCTCTCATGGTTCTGATGGATTTGGATTTTTTGAGCTGGAGCATGTCCATCAGTTTCTGATTGGACATGGCCTTGTACGTCAGGCAGAGATCACCTCTGAGCAGGTGGTATGCTACTGAATAGAGCTGGAGTTTCTTTAGTCTGGCAGAATAAGACATATGTTGGAGACCCTTGATCCTCTTGGTGAGGTACTTTTGTGGTCTCTCCAGCTGTTGCAAATGCCGGGTGAGGTACATACCAAATGGAGCATTGTACTCAATCATGGGTCTGATGAGGGAGGAGTATAGGGGTACAATGACATCCTTGGATCTGGATGTGAATCCCTTCATGATAAGGTGTGCAAGGTAGAATGTCCTTCTAACCACTTTGGCAACGTGGGTGTCAAATGAGAGGTCGCTGTCGACTTGGGTTCCTAGGTCTCTGATTACTTTTTCCGTACTCAGTGGGTTGCTGTCTATGTGATAATTTGTGGGTACTTTGTTTTTTCCAAAGGGGATGACTATACATTTTTTGGCATTTAGTTTAAGGCCATGACTCCGGCACCAGTTGTCCGTTTCTGTGAGGCCTTTTTGTAGGATGTATGTGTCCGTTGGTGTGTCGACTATGGCACCTAGTCTGCAGTCATCTGCAAACTTTGTCAGCCACAACCCTCCCGTGTTTGCTTTAACATCTGAGAAATAAATGCCAAACAAGAGGGGTCCCAGGACAGATGCCTGTGGGGCACCACTTGTGACTGGCTTTGAGTCTGACATTGCTCCAGCGATTTTAACTTTATGGGTTCTGTTCTTTAGCCAGTTTGTAACCCATCTAGTGACATAAGGGTTTACATTTAAGCTGTTGAGCTTATCTATGATGCCTGAGTGGGGTATTGTGTCGAAGGCCTTAGCCAAGTCCAGGTAGGCCGTATGGACTGCTTTGCCCTCATCAATGGCTCTAGTGACTGTTTTGAAAAAGTCAACCAGGTTCAAAAGGCAGGATCTGCCCTTTACAAAGCCGAACTGGGTGGGGTCAAGTGTCTGTAGGTCTCCAATGTCTCTGTTTAAGAGTTCCATAATGATTCTTACCATAGCTTTGAGACCAGGCTGGTTAAGCTTATGGGGCAGTAGTTCCCAGGGTCTGTAGAGGTACCCCCTTTGTGGAGTGGGACCACTGTTGCTGTACGCCAGTTTTCAGGTACATATCCTGTAGTAAGGCTAAGGTTAAATAGCATTTTTATGTGCGGGTTTAGCTCCTCTTGGAGTTCACGTAGCACGCAACCTGGGATACCGTCAGGTCCCATTGATGCTGTGTTTTTAGCTTTGCTGAGGGCGGCTCTCACCTGGACATCTGAGATGACAGGGAGATTACATTCAGCTGGGATAAGTATTTCTTCTTTTGGGGGTGAGGGAGGGGAGAAATATGCACTGAACCTGTCAGCCAGAATGTTGGCAATATCTGTGGGTTCAGTGTATTTTTGTTGTTGTGAACTAACTCTGAGCATATCTGAGGTTTCCACCCAGGTTTCTAACATAGCTGAAGAAGGCTTTGTGGTTATCTTTAGTGTCATAGCGATTTTTCTCTCAAAGTTGGCCTTGGATGTTTTTATGAGAGAATGTAGTTTTCTGCTAGTGTTGATCAGAGATGTCTTCCCTTTATGGGATTTTGCTCTGTCGTGCAGTAGCTTCCTTCTTTTGTTATACAATTTGTTAATGGCTGAGGTCCACCAGACAGGATGCTTGCCTTTGGAGGAGAGGGACTTGGATTTATTTGGGATTGCATGATCCATGCATTCTTGGAGATGTCCATAGAAAGCATTTGTGAAGGATTCAGCATTGTGGGATGTGGTATCCACTGGCCCAGTGGGCTTAAAGGATACCATCTCAGTCTTAAGAAGAGTGAAGTCTGCTTTTGAAGTTTTTCACTGTGGTCTTTTGTGCTGGGGGTGGAGGTGGGATATGTATATCCAGGGTGATTAGTTTGTGGTCAGATCTCACTAGTGAGGGGTATACCTCCGGTGTGGAGCATTTTGTCCCCATGTTTGTGATGATCAGGTCTAGTACATTATCTCCCATAGTGGGAGAGGTGATTAGTTGTTCCAGTGCATTTGAATTTATGAATTCCAGGAACCTTTGGGCTAGGGTGTTAGGGCTAGAATAATGTACCCAATCTATGTTAGGGTAGTTGAAGTCTCCCAGTATGATGGTATTTTGTGATACATTCATATCCTCCAATGTCTTCAGGAAGGCTGAGTGGGGTTCCTGAGATTGGGAGGGTGGTCTGTAACATGCTACCAGTTGTATAGCAGTTTTGCCTATGGTTAGTTGCACCTGTATGGTCTCTGATGCTTCATGTGTTGCTACTAACCTGGAGGTGTGGGTGTCCTTGATGAATATGGACACTCCCCTCCCTTTGTGGTTCGGCCCGGGTTTTGGGGCCGAAAAGCATGATCTGAGGTATAGCCTGGTAGCTGGGGTGCTCTCAGGAGCCTTGAACCAGGTTTCAGTTACTGCACAGACGTCGATGTTCTCCATACTGAGGAGTGCATCGAGTGCCTGCATCTTGAGATTTAGACTTCTGGCGTTGAGCAGCATTACCCTCAGTTTTTTTCCATTTTTGTTTTCTAAGGAGGTGGGTTTGTCTTTTGAGCCTTGCCTTAAAAAGGCACTATGGGGGTGGCAAGAGCCTTAGCCAATATCCGGAAGCCCAGTGGTGACAGGTGCAAGCCGTCCCTTGCGAAGCAACAGAAACAACTGAAAAGGTATAGTTTGGGTCCAGTTGAGTATTGCAGCTTGATTTCTCTGACTGCTAATGTTGATTGGTATAATTTATCCTCTTTCCCCAGAATTTCAGCATGGGTACTTTATGGATGAAAAGCTGTTGTGTAATAATGTTAAAGCATCTGTGTGTTATAAGCTTAGAGATTTGTCTTTTTTGTGGGGTGGGGCAGGGCAATACTGAGGTTATAAAGAAGGAAGAAAGGAATCATAAACACTTTTAAGAAATTTCTAACAAATATTAATAAGAAAAAATGAATGTCTCATGTAAGAATTAAAAGTTAAAGTTAGCTAAGGCTAGTTATATAAACTGACAAATAACTCTTGTAATATGAAAGTATTTTATAAATGTATCAATTCAGTTAAGATATTATGAATTAACACAATTACAATTAATGATGACGTTATCTAAGATGTGTATATAATTGCAAGTGAATTTAGAACCTTTTTTCAAATATCACACAAAATATCTGTAATAAAAATGATTCTATTCAACACATTTCTATTTCTGGACCCTTCCCAATTATTTCTGATATTACTGTCTTTAAGGCTTTTAATAAAATATGGAAACGGCATCAATCGAACCCAATATGATACCAGATAATTTTTACTGAACCTTAAAAATGGCGTTATTCCCATTCTGTAAATTACTTTCAATAAATTGTTTGCAAATGGTATAGTTCCTAATTATTGGAAATTATCTTGTATTACTTGTGTTCATTAAAAAGATAGGAAAGATCAAATGAAATACTAGAGGCCAAAACATCTAACATCTTTAGTTGGTAAGTATTGTCAGAGATGTTTGCTAGATCTTATGGGTAATGCTGGTAATAGTTCAATGGTGACAGATAAAGAACAACATGCTTCTATTAAAGGAAGATAACCTTCGGTAACGTAATATACATTTATGAACAAATAAGTATGGCTTTATATGTGGGATTGCCACAAGGGATAATTTATTTCAATTGTGTGAAAGCCTCTGATCATCTACCATTCCAGGTTATTCAGAAATATTTAATTAAATCTAATACAAACTGCTACATTACTAGATGGGTCATGAACTGGTTCACCAATAGAGAGGAGTGCACCAAGACTCATAATGTCTTCTTTCGGCTTTCCCCGGTTAGGCGTCGCCACAGCGGAACTTCGGTCTGCTAATGATTGGCAGTAGATTTTTATGGTGCTGAGTTGCCAGACTGATGTTCACCCTTCAAAGAAGGCATGCCCATTCAGGCACACACCTACCTTCATTTCTTTCAACATCACTCGACCACGTTGGGGACATGCAGACTCCACACAGAAGGCGCTCCAGCCGAGAATCGAACAGGAGAACCTCTTGCTGTGAGTCAACAATGCTAAGTGCTGCACCACCATGGCATCACAACTCATAATGTTCATTCCAATTATTTAACTGTTAATGTTAAATCAGGGGTTTCCACAAGGATCAGTCTTGAGTCCAACTATATTTAATATATTTTTTCCAGCATCTCAAAGAACACAACATTTTGGGTACTTAAATATGCTGATGACTGTAAAACTGGATTTATACTGCAAAATAAAACTGATGCTGATGACTTTAATAAGTATTTACAGTTATTGAGTAAGTGGACCTCTGGTGCATGCCTAAAACTTAGTTTTGACAAGTACAATATTATGTATTTTTCTAACAAAGCCCCAAGATTCCCTGTATATATTTAATTTATAACTTAAGGAGGTCAAAGAATACACAAATTCGGTCATTATTTTAACATCGATTTATCCCTTAATACTCCTGCTACGGTGATAAGTATAAAGGCGATTAAATGAGATTTTTGTTAGAGAATATTTGACAAAAGATGAGAATTGCTTAGTTTTGTTTTTTTAAGACTTATATTAAATCAATTATTGAGAGTTTTGAAATTTATTTTAAAAAAAATTAGATCACTGGGCTGGTATTAAAGTGTATGAGGCATGTCTTGAGGAATTAATGTTCCTTGATGGCCAACTGGCTTGAACACTGTATCTGAACTTATACTGGACTTATTTTAGCCCTCTTACTGCAGCATATTCAAAATATTTAATTTCAGTTGATAGCGTGTGTGTTGAAACAATACAAGATGTCTCAATATTAATGAAAGTCAGCAAGAGAAATAATAACAGACATATGAAACCCTCATTTTAATAGTCCAGTCATTATTCCTTTGAAAGTCCCAAATACTACCATGTGTATTCAGGTTATTTTCCAAGATGGATGTCTATTCCTTGCACAGGCTGCTCACCCTTCCTCTTTGACAATAATTTGGTACTGATGGTTTGCTGTTTTCTGCAGCACTTTGTCTCTGATCACTAGATGTATACAGAAGGGAACTGTGAATAATGGGGAGCAATTCCGAACCTTGATGCACACAGCAGTAACTGGATATGGGTGCCTGCTTGTACCAAGCATAGATAGACTTGCAAGGATCTGGCAAGGTCAAGCACAACAAGTGGGAGGGACTTCTATATGGACAGTCCCAGGCGTTTGTGCTATGAATTGTCAGACAATTATTTTCTCAGCCATGATTCTGTAGCAGCCTGTTTGCGGTATTTATGTTACTAGGTGCATATTAATTATGCTGAAGGAGTACTGTTCTCATGTCAATCCCTAACTGAAGATTACTGTGGAGGTGGGATTGCAATGGAGGGACTTTTTCTCTTCAGTTTTAAAAGCTAATCTGACAGCCCATGTGTTTTAACACTTTCCCCAATCTTACTGTTAACCATTTACAATCAGAATCCATTAAATACTTGATGGCCATGATATTCTGTAAGTAATTAGAGATGGCAAAAGATATTAAGGAGATGATATTCAAAGGATTCTGTTTTGTTGGAAGCATGTTTCTACATTGAAAAGGGATTCCATACTTGTACTCAAAGGAAACCATTCATTTACTTTACTGAACCCAGGAAACCCACATTGCAACTAAGATATATATATATATCTATATATATATATATATATATATATATATATATATATATATATATATATATATATA
Source organism: Protopterus annectens (assembly GCF_019279795.1). Lineage (NCBI taxonomy): Eukaryota > Metazoa > Chordata > Ceratodontiformes > Protopteridae > Protopterus > Protopterus annectens. Next base: position 1,028,713,530 of record NC_056737.1, read on the forward strand.
TATATATATATATCATGAAATTCTTATTATATATTAATGTTTTATCACAAAATAGATGTCATGTGATTTTCTTTTATTCCTTCACTTTCTGGTTCTCAGAATCTATTTCAAGTCCAATTTATTACAAGTCATGCTAGAAATAAAAAGTGTGTTTTTTTTAAACTACTGCGTAAATAGAATGGCAGTATTGTGAAACTGAGGCATCATACACAGCCTCTGGAACCTGTTTTTCATGCTTTGTCTGAATTATCCTGATTTGCATTTTTATCAGCTTACTTAATCTATTCACAATAGTTGTACATGCTCAAGAGAATAAAATAGCTGAACTACAGGTTTTTCTGTGGTCCATCAAAGATTGACAGACTCACCCCCGCATTCTCCCAGAGCCAACATTGTTCCCCTCACTGTGAACAAAGAACTAACTGACACCCTAAACAACTTGTTCTGCTAGTCTGTAGTGTTTATTGTGATGTGATGTGTGCCTGTTTGTGTGTGTGTATGTGTGTGCGAATGCTGGAGAAATGTGTTGCACTGTCTCTGTCTTTATAATGCAGCACAGTGCAAAATACGTATGGATGTCTATTTTTAATCTGTGTGTTTTTTAAATGAAAAACACAAAGTGAACAGCTAAATCGACAAAAAAACTGCACTAGTAATCAAAAAACAGTCAGGCAGCAACAGCAGTAGTCCAATAAAGGTCTTTTATTAATGATTTATTCTGAAGAAGTTTCATGCGGTGAAACGAAAAGCGCTTCAATCTGATCAATTATTTGTATAAATAAATGTAAGTATGCTTGAAATTTGCACAACTGCACTTCAGTTAGCATTCATTCATTTTGGATTGCAAGCCCCAACTTAGTCTGAAATTGCCAACTGCACTTAGTCTACTATAAGAAATATTACTAACAAAACTTTTAAAGAAGTCTGAATAAACAGTATAGTACACTGCTAGTCGGATGTCTATTAAAATATGGCATTGGCACTCAAGCTGATAGAAAACATTCAAACGAAAGCTCACCAAACAGCAACAAAAGTATTCAACATAAAAACATTTATCTGCTACACGAGGCAGCTTACATTCTTACAGGGCTTACTAGGAGGATGACAAAAGTCACCTGCTCGTACTGTTTATCAGAATATGTGTATCATGTGTGCATAAAACAGTGATCTCTTTACTTGGGGGGGGGGGCTAAGGCAGCTAAAGCTCCCCATTAGCAACTTTAACAGCTGAGCATACCTCCCAGTTGTTCCACTTTTTAGTGGTACAGAGAATTCTAATTTTTACTCCTGATTCCATTCCACTTCTGAATATTGTCATATCATCAAAAGAGATTCCATATCAAGCTGCAGCCTAAAGCTGAGAGAGTAATGTATGCAATAGAGATGAAGAGTTTAGTGAAGAAGTAGGACAGGGAAATGGGAGAGATTCATGTTCCCGATTACAGAAGGTGATTTTTTTTTTTTAAATCATGGCAGGTTCAAATCAGATATTGTGGTCAGGTACTGGTATGGGGTCTGTCTGAGCATGAAATAATTGATCTTGCTGTTTGCTCTTGTAATTCTGTTTACAGAGAACGGATATTCATTTGGGAGAAGCAAGCTGGAATACAAGTTGTGGCTTTTGTTTATTGGAAACAAAAATATACCAATTTAACTATTATCTTCTGGCCTAGCAGAGTCAATCCAGATAGTATGGGTGAGCAATGGGTACTGGTGTTGCATGTGGATGAAATAAGTAGCCAAACTGCTTGCTGTTGAAATTCTGGTTGTGGTGGACTAACATTTATTTGCGTGAAGCAAAATGGAATACAAGCTGTGACTACCATTTCTGTGAAATAAAGATACATTAATGTAACCATTTTGTCCTGGCAGGGTTAAACCAGATACTTTGGGTACATACTAGATATGTACTACACCATACAATGAATGACACAGGAGTTTCTGGGTTACCAATCAATTAGATTCAGTATTCTACTGGAGATACCACCTACTTATTTAGCATGCAAGACTCACACAGTCTAGCCTGCCTGAAGCAACAGGTGTTGTGCAGTGCAGGTTTAATACATTTTGCTGCACACATTCACTTACACATCATAAAAGGTATATACCCTGTATTATACAATATAAACTAATTAGTATTTGAAAACATGCATGATGATTGAACAAACCAGTTAGTATGTGTGTTGTAAATTGAGTATCACTCATAAAAATAAGTACTGGTTTTAAGGATAAAAAGTCAAGCAATTCTCTAGAAGCATGTGCTTGAACACACAGTGGTGTTTCTACTAATACCAGTGGTAAAAACCTCTACAGGCAATGAAAGAGTCATGCTTTAAACCAGTTTATTAAGAGGGTTTTTGCACTCTGATGGGAGTTTACAGCTGATTCAACCTATCCAAGTTGGGAACTGCTGATGGAAGGCTTATCGTGTCTTTATCTGACTGGCCTGAAGGCTTAACTATGTAAAAGTCTTTCATCTGCTGTTGTAAAAGCCTTGCATTTGGGGATCTTGGAAATGTGGTTACTGGTGCCTGGTAAATAAGCAAACCTCTCCAGTTTAAAATCCTCTATAGTAAACACATGTCATAGTCTCCCACAGTTCACAGCTGCTCAAAGAGCTGACAGTTTGTGCAGAGGGCAGCACCACCACAGGTCACCTAATAGTATACTACTAAACACTCTTGTTTAGACTTTTAAGTGACTGTCCCCTACTCCTTCCCATCTACTAAGGATCTGGTATAATGGATAACTGCTTCCCTGTCATCTCTGTTTCTGGCCTAGTGGATATGGGCATCCTGAAGCAATGTAGTAACTGCTTCATGTCCACAGGCAACCATTTAATTTTAGAACAAACACTGTGTGTGAGAGATGTAGATACATAATATCATTGGAGGCAAAGCTCTCTCACACACACACACACACACACACACACACACACACACACACACACACACACACACACACACACACACACACACTAAAAATGCAAACTAGGCTGTTAGTTCTGCACCCAAAACAATCACTACCAGCACTAAGGAACAAACACATAGACCTATGTATGTGGACGTACTCACTTGTACTCTACCCAGACCTCCAAAACCTCCTAAAAGCATCTCTCAGTTGCTCTGTGTACATTCAAAAAAAAAAAAAAAGATAGCACCTCGCACAACATATAACCCTAAAAATCATAGTAGCTCCACTTCCAACCCCAAAAGGCAACACACTGCATGGCCAAACATCTCAATTATTGGGGATTCGATTGTAAGACATACTAATGTCACCCCTACCAAGCTAAGCAAGCAGAAGATCACAGTGATCTGTCTGTCTAAGCTAGGATCCACCAGATCATGCATGCATTTAGTCTTTAAACCACAAGTACCAATATGATATGGTCATAGTCCATGTGGGCATAAAAGACCCAAGACATACTTCACTGGACTATATGAAAACAGACATAATGGAACTTTATGAATACGTGTCCCAGATGGGTATGAATCTAGGCTTGAGTAGCATTCTACCTTCACCAATGAAGATGCCACAGTAGCAGCAAAAAATAATTGACTCAACAATTGGCTTAGTTTCTGGTGTCACAACAAGGAGATCCAGTATCTGTCAGCCTGGGGAGATATGACTGACAAGCCACAACGCTTTGCCAGAGATGGTTTGTACTTGTCACCACTTGGCTTCCAGATACTGGCAAAACCTTTAATCTACCCCCATAGAGTTTTTCTTAGACCATGTCAAGTTGTTAAACCCTCCAGCATAACAAAAATCAGTCACGATTACCTAAAGGTACTGCTACTCAGTGCTAGGAGTTTAAATAAAAAACTGCACTCCCTGTAAGCACTATTCACCCTGGAGAATGCAGACATATGTACAGTCTCTGCAACATGGTTGAAAACCATACATTTCAATCCCCTCAACTCAGGATAGAACATAATGAGGAGGTGTCTCAATGTTCATAAAGGACATGTAGACTGCTAGACTGGTCCAACAACGACTTGCTTCAGTGGTCCATCCGCAACTAGGTGTGATTCCCCTATCATATCCTTGCTAGCTGCAGATCCTCCTATCATGAGTCTGGAAAATCACACCTACCTAAATCTACTAAATCTGCTAACATTCAACCTAACACCATTCTTATGGGTGACTTCAACTACTCCACCATAAGCAGGGAGACTTATACAACCTATAATTCACTTGCTCAGAGATTTTTGGACTTGGTCAAAGCAAACACTCTGTAGCAACTATTTAGCCCTCCAACTAGAGGTACAAATATCCTTGACCTGGTACTCACAAACATGGGGAAATGCAGCTCTCGTCCATGTATTAACTCCTCCCTGGTAAGATCTGACCACAAAATGATCTGCTTTAGTATTAAATCTAACCTAGAACTCCCATCAAACTCCAAACCTATTAAGAACCTTGCCAAGGTCGATCACCTCAAACTAAGTGAAAGCTCATTAAACTTCAATGCCCTTCCGAATCCAAATAAGTACTCTGATCTGAATACAAAAGCACAGTACAACCACATTCATAGCTGCATAAAGGAGGCAGTAACTGTCTGAGTCAAACCTATGATTACTGGCAAAAATAAACCATTCTGATGGACCCCTAGCATAAATAGGCTTTTCAAAAAAGGAAAAAAAAATCCTCTCCAAAGTCAAGAAGGAGAGCACAGTTGTGTAAAATTTACCATAACGGTAGATGTTCTTGTCTTCACTGCTGCAGTATTCTTTACTGATGGAATTCCCTGCAATGGAAGGTCAACAACCAGCCAGTCTACAAAAGCCTACTGCTGCTTTAAGGTACACCGAACATCACCCAAATGCTTCTTGTGTAGCATAGGGCATAAAGGTGACTTTCAGACATACCATAATGAGACCATCTTTGCCGACAGTCTGAACGTATCTTTTCACTGTTGGACTGTTTGCGTACGACCATTTTCTGTCAGTTGACCACATGTTCATTCTCTGGTAAATGTCTAGGCTGTCTACTGACTCCTAGCAGTTGCAAATAAGTGCCCTGTTGGGGGGTTTATTTTTTCCTTGCTTTTTTTTTTTGTCATGCTCTTTGGGGTTGATGTCATCCAGGAAGGGTAAATGCCAGTATGGGAGACAGATTCTCCATAAAGACCACCATGATAAGTGTCCCACATTACAAAAAAAAAAAAAAAAAAAAAAATACAATAGCAATAATCCATGGCTGGGTACAGGTAATGCTTGGTTTACCAACACCCAGCTATGAGTTATTAAATAGCTATTAACCTACCATCTCCAAAATGAAGAACACTACCTTTCACAATGTGGAACAAACTGGTAAAATATGGAACATTTACTAACAAGTTCAACAATGAAGCTCACAGGATGGTGAAAGTGTGTTCTTTTACAGGTATAAAAAGTTTGGTTGCCAAACATGCTTTATTATTATTTATGAATATAAGTTAAAAATTTTAACACTAAATGCATGACAGACCTTTTCAATGTGGAACACCAAGAATTAAAATGAGTCCTGTTCACATAATAGGGTACACTTGAGAAGTATGGGTTACTGCTAACATGTATAGATTTTTATTTTATTGTTCCAGCTACATCGGTAACACTGTGTTCAGTTGACCTCCCCCCACCTTTTTTCCATTACCATGTGTAGATTTTCTTCTCGGGTCTGGGCAGACGTTAGGTTTATGCCTGGTGAACAATTCCCAACAAGAAGTTTAAACTAGCTGCTGTCTTCATGGGTGGGTTAAACGCTTTGCGGGAAGGAGTAAATGCACATTGTCAGCATTTTGTTAATAGAGCATGTCTATTTCCATAACCCACAGAGCAGGTCTATGTTCTTCCTCCTCGCATCAATCATCACCTGGTGCCATATTTCTTCCTCCAGGACACACATTACTTTCTCAAGTATAGGTACTAGTTTTGTGGTGGGTGCGGTGACCTCCGTGAGAGTAACAATATTTTCACACAAGACTGGCAACTTATTGATGGTCTCCTTGTTCGCATTTGGCCTTTCTGTGATGAACAGGTTCAAGACTCGCTCCTGGCTACTAGCACTCTAGTCCACCTTTGAAGCCTCACCTTCCTCAAGGGGCATGTCTCCCAGCCCTGACTCACATGTTGGACAGGTGCAGCGGTTCGAATCCTGACCCTCCTGGTTTCTAATACTAACTGCACATGCTCTGAAAAGGCTGTGATCACACTCAAGAGTCACAGGGTCAATAAAGATATTCCTACAGTGAGGACAAGTTAAAGTTTGCAACAGCTGATGGAATGCCATTTTGTAGACCTCCATGCCGATCGGTTAAAATAGATAAACAGTAAGAAAATGTAAACACCGTTCACACTGACGAACCGCTGTTCTTCACTTACAGGGTATGTGTGCAGTAAAAGCGCTGTTACGTCACTGTAGGTCTGCTGAAAGATGACCCAAATGTACTTTTGGCTTTGGAGTTGATGAGCATTTTCCCCAGAATAGAATGTCTTTTTTTATTCCTAGGCTTAGTACCCCTCATGGTCAGACTGAGCTGAAGTGGGCATGCTCTGTTTGAGTGACATGGCAAATGGCCCTGATGTCATCTGCAAATGATGCGTGACTGGCATGTAGATTTCCAGTGACATCACCACGCTTTTCAATAACGGAATGTCACACTTCATAAAAACATTAAATATGCATGTGGTGTGAGTTAAGTAAGGCTGATGACCCCTCACAAAAATTCATGTCCAATCTAATCATCTCTTAGTTCTACTCAAATTTAACAATTTCTTCACCTGTTACTTTTATCTGCAGACAAACTGAGTATCACCAACTTTGTGCTGCAGTAAATAATCTTTCACTTATAAAATGGTGCTAAAAGATGTGATGGCAGTAAGGATACAAATTCCTGTATATTCAAAATTAATATGTATACTAATTTACAAACTATATGCACAAGAAATTATGCCCAAGACTATTAATGTGGCATTCACCGACTAGAAAATGTAAATGTGTCATCTGACTCAAACTTCCTTATAGGGTAAAAGAAAAAATAGTATCATACAATTTTATTTTTTCTGTAGACTGGAACAAATTATCACAAAATAAAAGAAGCATCACATTTTGCAACATTTAAAATGTTACACAAAAAGGCAGCCAATTATCAGGACAGATACAGTCCACCAGGGCCACAGTTACAGGATAACCAGATCCAAGTGTTTACAACCCATCGGTATTAATTAATGGATAAAAATGTAATTAATTCATTTCACTGAAACACCACAATGTCTTAACAAATAGAAAATAGCTAGTGCAACCCTTAATGTTTGTTTGTGCAGGTAATTCAAAAGTATAAAACCAATCCACATACCAGTCTTAACTGGCATTGTGAATAAACAAGCCCATGCTGTTCCAAAGTGAGTGTGTGCAGTTACTGTGGTACTTTCGCTGTGGGTGTCTTTAAAGCACATTCATTTGTGTCAGATGGCTAACTTTTAGGATCTGCAGTAACAGTCCCCTTCTCCACAATCATCTTGATCTTAATTTTATAGTGTAACACAACCTTTCTTAGAAAACTACAACTGGTCCTTTGTATGCAGATGGCACAATAAAATGCCCTTTTATATACACCCACCAACCATTCCCCTCAACGTCTGAGCAGAAGAAATCTGTAAGAAGCCTAAAGTGATGGGGGAGGGCAAAGGCCTGAAAATAGGGACAGATTTTAAATATTGCTCTTATAAACTTAGAAAGTTGCAAAAAAAACAGTATGTAGCTGACTACAACCTTGTAAGGGAGATTATCTGTAGTTTCACACCACCACCCCCCTCAGAGGATGCAGACAACTATGCCGAACAGTACACCAATGCAGCATACAAGCACCTGTACAACTGCATAGACTAACAGAATTAAAACCTGCCCCTCAAGGAAACACAAACCCGTTTGGTGGACATCCTCTATCAACAGGCTTTTCAACAAAAGTAAGAAACTGTTATCCAAGGGTAAAAAGGAACAAATTCCAAACTTAGCCTCAACAAGCAAATTAGATCAATAGTAAAAACCTGCAAAGCCAATTATGAATCGAAACAAAGGGAAACCACAAAGCCTTCTTCAGTTACATCAGGAACCTCCATGGCAAAACCCATGCTTGTTTCAAATTAGTACTTAACAGTATCACTTACACTGATCCTGTTGACTTAACCAACCTGCTAGCAGATAGGTTCAATTGAAACTTCACCCCACCACCCTAAAGGCCCTCTTGACATCCTGATACTTGTTCCGCACCTCACATATCTGTAGATCAAGTGTTAAATGCCCTATCCAAGGCAAAGAACACAGCTTCCATGTGACCTAATAGTATCCCAGGCTGTATTCTGTACCATCTCCAGCAAGAACTGGCTTCTCCATTGAGCACCCTATTCAACCACAGCCTAAGTACAGCCTTCATTCCAGTAGAGTGGAGGACTGTCATTGTCATCCATTTCACAAATGTGGTGCCACTACTGACCCTGGAAACTGTCACAATATTAGCTTGACAAGTCTGATCTGTAAAGCTATGGAGTGTATTATTATGGATCTCATAAAAAAGGACATGGGCAATCTTCAAACACATGACCCCACCCAGTTCGGATTCATCAAGGGCAGTTCTTGCATGTTGAACCTGGTTGACTTCAGTTGACTTCTTTGAGACTGTCACCAAGGCCCTGGATGATGGAAAGTCAGTACATACAGCTTACCTTGACTTCACCAAGGCCTTTGACACAATCCCCCACTCAGCCATCATCAAAAAGCTAACACAACTTGGTGTAGATCCCTATCTCATCAGGTGAGTGGCCAACTGGCTCACCAACAGGCTCCTCAAGGTCAAAATAGGTGCTTTCACCTCCAATAGCAGACCTATCACTAGTGGAGTTCCCCAGTGATCTGTCCTGGGACCCCCTACTGTTTGGCATCTACTTCTGAGAGGTCCAGGCAAAGACAAAAGGCCTGTGGCTGATCAAGTTTGTGGATTACTGTAAGTTACAGTGGATATAAAATGTTTACACACCCCTGTTAAAATGCCAGGTTTTTGTGATATAAAAAATGAGACCACAATAAATCATTTCCAAACATTTCCAACCTTTAATGTGACCTATAACCTGCACAATTCAATTCAAAAACAAACAAATCTGTTAGGGAATAAATATAAAATAAAATAAAAAAAAACATACAATACCCTGGTTGCATAAGTGTGCACATCCTTAAACTAGTACTTTGTTGTGTGTGCACACTCAAACTAATACTTTGAAGCACCTTTTGATTTAATTACAGCATTCAGTCTTCCTAGGTAGGAGTCTATCACATCTTGACTTGGCAATATTTGCCCACTTTTCCTTGAAAAAGTACTACAAATCTGACCAATTGCGAGGGCATCTCTTGTGCACAGCCTTCTTCAGATCACCTTACATATTTTCTATTGGATTTAGGTCTGGGCTCTGGCTGAACCATTCCAAAACTTTAATTTTCTTCTGGTGAAGCCATTCTTTTGTTGATTTGGATGTATGCTTGGGGACATTGTGGTGTTGAAAGGTGAAATTCCTCTTCATCTTCAGCTTTCTAGCAGATGCCTGAAGGTTTTGGGCCAAAAGTGACTGGTATTTGGAACTGTTCATAATTCCCTTTACCTTGAGGAAAGCCCCAGTTCCAGCTGAAGAAAAGCAACCCCAAAGCATGATACTGCCACCACCATGCCTCACCGTGGGGATGGTGTTCTTTTGGTGATGCGAAATGTTGTTTTTGCGCCAAACGTACCTTTTGGAATTGTGGCTAAAAAGTTTAACCTTGGTCTCATCAGACCATAACACATTTTCCCACATGCATTTGGGAGACTAGATGCATTGTTTTGCAAATTTTAGCCTGGCCTGGATGTTTTGCTGTGTAAGAAAAGTCTTCTGTCTTGCAACCCTACCCCACAGTCCAGACATAGGGAGAATACGGGAGATTGTTGTCACATATAGTACACAACCAGTACTTACCAGAAATTACTGCAACTCCTTCAGTGTTGCTTTAAGTCTCTTGACAGCCACCCTGACCAGTTTTCATTTTTTCTTTTCATCAATTTTGGAGGGACAGCCAGTTCTTTGCAGTGTCACTGTTCCATATTTTCTGCACTTTTTGATGACTATCTTCACTGTGTTCCATGGTATATCCAGTGCTGTGGAAATTTTTTTGTACCCTTCTCCTGACTGATACCTTTCAACAATGAGATCCCTTTGATGCTTTGTAAGCTCTCTGCAAACCATGGCTTTTGCTGTAGCAGGCAACTGAGTAAATATCAGGAAAATCCTACTAGGAAAGCTGAACTTTATTTGGGGTTAATCAGAGTCTCTTTAATTGATGGCAGGTCTGTACCCAAGTCTAGTAAATTAAAAAAAATGCACAAATAATGGCACAGCATTGTATCCCAGCTTGGTTCTGTCCAAATTACAGAATGCAACTCATTGCAACCTATTTCTACCCTCTCAACTTCTTAGTTCACAAATCAGATATAATGCCCCAAAATTGTGAACATTTTAAATATTTTGTAATATACTAAAAAGTTGCTGGAATAATAAGTTTTGCATTAACAGGAAGTTTATGATGGATACAAAGTCTGAAACTCACATTCCTTTCACTATTTATTAACTTCAATCTACAACAGTTTTCCAGAAAAGCACAAATTTTCTTTATTTAATGGGAAAGTCCAACTTGTAACAAAGTCAATTGTCAGTGGAGGCCCAGGGAGAAACACTCCATATGCACATCTTTGTGACATTGGAGGAAACTGTAGAACCCAGAGGAAATGCAGGGGTGACATGCAGACTCCACACAGAAAGCACTCCAGCCGAGAATTGAACTGGAGAATCTCTTGCTGTGAGGTGACAATGCACCACTGCGCCATTTATAAGGAACAGAATGAAATTCTGCTCAGCTTCTTTGCCAAAGAATTCTAGACAACTGGCCAAAACAATGGAGGACAAATGCCCAATTTTTATTTTTTATTTTTATCTGTTTGTTAACCAGTTAAACTCACCATACAATGTGCTCATTTTAAAGGAAACCCAGCAGTACTGTTTGGTTGAATGACTTGGTCAAAGTCACACAACAAGCTGAGAACTCTCTCTGCTCTCATTATGTGTCAGTACTCTGGAATGCAATTGGTTCTCCCATTCGATTCTCAGCCGGAGTGCGGGGAGTGCTTTCTGTGTGGAGTCTGCATGTCCTCCCCATGGGTTGAGTGGCGTTCCAAAAGACATGTGTAAATGGGTGTGCCTTCATTGAAGGTTGGGCATCGAGCTGGCAACTCGACACCGTGAAAATCTACTGCCAATCATTAGCTGACCGGAGTTCCGCTGTGGCGACCCCTAACCAGGGAAAAGCCAAAAGAGAAACAAACTCTGGAATGCAATCCCTATGCAGTTAAAACAGATAGAAAACTTAAATACTTTCAAAATGTGGTGTAACAACATGTATGCCAAAGATGGCTCTGTTCTACCTGCTCACCTGGTTAGCTTTACACAGATCACTTTTCTTAACTCTTATAGCCACTTTGCTTCACAATCTTTTTGCAGCTTATCACTCCTCCTCATAATGTACTAATTTCCTAGAATCTTACTTTTCCTCCTCCTCACACATCCTATCACTAACTACAATTCTTTCTTTGTCCATTTATCTTCCCACTTATTTCCATAACTTCTTTCATATCTCTCATTTTTAAGCTACATTCTACTTGTCTGTCTGTAAATTACTAAACTCAAAAACACCCCAGTCTGATCTTTTCCCCATAGCCATCATGCTATAAATACATTAATTGTTACTGTATGTTATTTCTCTATTCAATAATTAGCCAATTTATGTTAATGTCTTTCATGTTTTTGTATTAAAATGTTATGTTCATGTAATAAATATTTAAAAATCATGTAAATAAGCTGATGTATAGATGTTTTTATCCTGCAATTATAAATGTACATCATGCATAACTTACACGTGGAGCTTTTCTCCCCATGCCACAGCAGAAAATGTTTTTTCCCAGTCAGACATTTCCCAGTCAACAAAGACAAATAAATAAATAATAAATAGAAATAGAAGGAATCTAACCCTACATTTTTACCTACAGGAAGAACTCTATTAATAGATGAGAGCTTTAATACTTGGAGCTATGTTCACTTAGAAAGCTAACAGAATAACAAATGTTGCAACTTTTTGAGCAGTAAGAAAGCTAACAGAATAACAAATTTTGCAACTTTTTTGAGCAATAAGAAAAATTCAAATGACTGGCATTAGTTGCTGACCACAAAATGTAGAATTTAATGAGGGATAGCCCAAGGGAAAATATAAGGCAAAATTATAGTCATTCTGCAAAATCAGGTACAGTTGACATTTAGAATAGTGGCCACATGCACAGGCACAATCATCATAGAAACACAAGGACATTGCACAGTTACCACATCATCCACATGGCCACAGCAACCTGCTTAACATGATCACAGCAACCTGCTTAACATCACGTGGTGCTTTTTTTAAAAAACACAACAGCATTGCTGCAATGTCTCAGGGGTCAGTAGTGGTATTTGAACAGCAGCACTACTAAACAAACAAAAAAAAGGAACATTTCTATTTTTATTACATATAGAGTTCAGTTTCAATAAAACATAAATACATACAAATAAATAAAGTATTGTATGCTACTGCTGCTGCTACTAATACTCATCTGCCTGTATAAGAGAGAGGGCAAAGAAAATGTTATGCTGTGTGAGTTTGGGCAAGTAATGGCAGGTCAACCAGATGCATGTCAATCAGTAAGACATTGCTGGTATATTTTATGCTGTTTATCCTATGGAGCATTGTGTGTACTGATGCACACGGAACTCAGGGGCTATGATTGTGCATTAGTAACCTATAAAATAGCAACAAAATGTTATATTGTTGGAGTTTGTGACTGGCAGCATTGATTAGGGTCTCCATTTAGCATTGATCCTTAAGAGCTGCCTAAGAAGCTTAGTGAAAGACCTGGCCATGCCCTCTGCAGTTATAGATAAGACAGCTATATAAGGTCTTAGTTTAGTTATTTAGTGATGTGTGCACCATTAAACAGCTTTACCTTTTTCAAGAAAATTTGTCAGTCTAGGAAGAACAAGGTTGAGTCTGAGGGCAAAAAAATATAGAGCTATACCTAAATCATAGCAGATGAGAAGTATATCATTCAGCTGAACATGGAGAGTTTGGATACATACATTGGTTTTCCAGCATCAAGTGTGGATGACAGAACTGTTGCCTATACCAGTAACTTCCATAGTACACATAAGGCAGGGATCATGACATTGTCACTGTTTTATGAAACAGACTCTAAGGTTGATTAGTATTATGTCATATCTGTGTCCAGCAGCATATGGGTGATTTCCTTGAAGGTACTGATGCTTAGACTAACTCATATTTTACTATGAGCTTCATACATCACCACAGTCCTTCTCTAACCACACAAAATATCTTACACTTAGACTTAGGCTGTAAAAGAATCACCCCCCAGAACCTCCTAGAAATAAGATTAAGTCTCAGGAAGCATCAGGTCACTCATCCATCTCATGTATACCTCCTATAAAGAGGACTCATGAGCAGAGACACTCCAAATGTATTACTTTGAATTGCAGCAGGAATACAAATGTTTTAGTAATCAGTGACTCTATTGCCAGGCACACTAACTCATCACTCACAAGGCTGGGCATGGAGATGGTTACAGTGCGTTGTCTTTCAGACACTAAGATCGCTGATGTTACAAGGACACTAAGGACCATAACTGTTGACAAATATGGCTATGACATGCTAGTGGAACATATGGGGATGAGCAAGCTGAGATGTAGAGCCCTAAATGATATGCAGAGCGACAGATAAGAACTTTCAATGCATGTTACAAATGCAAGTAAGACACTAGTCCTGAATGGAACCCTTCCTTCACCTTGAATGAAATAATAATAATTAACTTAAATGATTGATGAATAGCTGATGTCATTCCAGAGGGCTCTACCATGAGTCAGCATGGGACAAGATGCTCAACAGTCCAGCTTGCTTCACTAGAGACAGCCTACACCACTTGTGAAGCCTTTCAAATACTGCCTAAAACCCTTGCTGCCCCTAGTGCCTTTTTAGGCAGACTCCAATTGATAGACATTCCAGCATAACTAATACTTCAGTCTCTCCACAAAGAAAGGAAATGTGGTCTGAGGGAGGATACTGGTAAGGCCTGAATGGTAACAAGACTCAGTGCCTTGGAATATCTATAAATCTATAATCTAAGCAAGAAATAGATGCCATGTGGTCTAGTCTCACCCCATTAGAATTAGTCAGTAGTGAGACTTCATGAAAGCCTATAACTAGACCCATAGCATCTGTTTCATTTTTAAGTATCCTGAAAAATCTTCAGATGTCACATGGTGTCAGAAAAAAAACACATTATTAATCTTTGAGAAACTTTGCTATGCAAAGTTCAGGAAAGTGAGCACATTTCATAATTTATTTTTTCTTATGAAAAGCCCTCAGAAAATTTTGTTAATTGGTGAAAATCTGGCCCTAGCAGCAACAGCTATGGAGTACTTATGGACAGTTTAGCATAAAGGAGGTTTAATAGTAAAGTGAAAATATACACCTTGAAATCTGATATGTCCTTGACTGTGTGCATAACATTTTTTATTTATTAATTTATTTATTTTATTTTACATTTGTTAACTGGGAAAGTCCGACTGGACACAGGTCGATTTTTAGCAGAGGCCCGGGGAGAAAAGCTTTACAATACAATACAGTCGATGAGAAAAAATAGAGCATACATCTATCATTTATACACAATATGTTTGAAATTAATAATTCTTCCAATATATCATCATTGAGGTATATAATAACTTATAACAATCTTTTTTTTAACAATTATTATTTTTATATGGTAAATATCAACTGGTTAACACGTTTACAGGGGAAAACTGTTTATGCTTAGTTGAATCCCTGAAACATTCTCTTGGTATGGATTAACTTGGTGAATGGCATGAACATATTCAGTTACTTTAATATGGGTTTTCATGAGTTTTCTGCAATGTGTAAAGGAGGTAGTAGAAGTTATTTGGCTTGGTACTGTGTTCCAGATTTTAGCAATGGTGCTGGCAAAGAGGGATTTACCAGCATCATTTTTATGTCGGCTGACAGTTATGAGGTTCTGGTAACTAGATCTTAAGGCTCTAGATGGAATGTGGGGCTGAATTAGATGCTGAAGCACTGGGGTTTTATCAGGAAGGTAGTAGAGCTTGTGAACTATAGACAGTTGATGCAGTAGAAGTATATGAAGGAACTCAAGCCAGTTGTGCTGCTTAAGGGATAGACAGTGGTGGGACCTATATGAGGCTTCAGTTGCAAACTTGGCAATCTTGTTATAACAAGATTCCATTTTATTTAGGTCAGTTTGGTGGAGATTAGTAAAGAAGGGGAGGCATAGAAGAGGGTGGATAGAAGATGAGTCCTTGCGATGGTTGCTTTGGTATGTTTAGTCAAACTGTTTGTTCCTGTAGAGGAGTCCAAGCTTTTTATTAACCTTCTTGATGGTTTGTGTTATGTGGATATCGAATTTCAAGTTATTTTCTGTTTCTACACCTAGCAGTTTTGTGTGTGTGGTTAGACTGATTTGAATGTTTTCTTTGGAGTTGATGGTGAAATATTTATTTAGGGGAGGAGATCTGCCTGGGCCAAACAGAATCAGTTTTTTTTTTTTTGGGGATTAAGAAGTTTTATGTTAGTGAGCCAAGTTTCGGCTAGGGTGAAATTATTTTGAGTTAAGGTTTGAAGTTCACTTAGGGTGGGGGCGTGCATATGAGGATGGTGTCATCTGCGTATTGTACTTCTGAGGCAGTGGAAGAGGATGAAAAGATCTGATTAGTAAACAGAGAGAACAGCAGAGGGCAGAGGATGGACCCTTGAGGGACTCCTATGGTTACTGGTAACAAGGGGGACAATTGGTCCTATCATAGGACTGCTTGCTACTGGCCAGATAAGTAGCTGTTGAACCATGATATAGATGAGGGACTTATATTTAAGGTAGAGGAGTTTCAAGAAGCATACTGTGATTTATCATGTCAGAGGCTTTTGATAAGTCTAAGAATATGGAAGAAACAAATAGACCCTTGTTTCTATGGTGGTTAACTATGTTGGTGAATGATAGTAGTGCTGTGGTGGTGCTATAGGAAGGTCTAAAGCCATGCTGGGATATGGAGAGTAGGTTGTTATTTTGAAGGTACAACATTAGTTGACTATGAACAACTCTTTCTAATATTTTGAATAAGGGGGACAGGATTGCTATTGGGCAAAAGTTGGTGAGCTCTAAGGGGTTACCTCCTTTGTGCAGTGGGATAATATGTGAAGTTTTCCATGAGGTGGGTACTTTGGATTCTGATAGAGATCTATGTATGAGAATAGAGACAGGATATGCTATAGCTTCAGTTGATATCTGAAGGAAGCCTGCTGGTAGCTTATCATCTGCTAGAGTGGTTGGTTTAAGTTTCTTAAGGAGTTTAGAAATTGCAGTGGTGGACACGGAGTGCAGGTGAAAACTGGATATATTGATTTGTATAATGGGGTGGGTTGGGGGTAGTTATTGGTGTGGGGCTGCTAGTACTGTTTTGGTCATTGGCAAGGGTCTGGATTGTTTCAGTAAAGAATTTGTTAAATTGTGTGGGAATGTTTTCATGGTTATTTAGTAGCGCAGGGGTTGGAGTAGTGGACTTTTCCTGGGTGCAGTATACTATTTATTGTGGCTCAGAATTATTTGGGGGTTATGAGCATATTTTTCTTGCATGTTTTTATAGTAGTTTGAATTGTCTAGTTTGAGACAAAACTATCTGGAGCTCCATAACAAAGCCAAAAAACAAATCAAAGTAGTGGTTTTGTTCCTTAGATATTGAATCCAGGCCTTGTCTCTTTCTTTCATTATAGTTTTAGTATATTTTCTTAGCCATGGGGTGTAGTTAGTTTTTATTCTAATGGTTTGGGAGGGTGCATGATGGTTTAAGATGTTTATGAAGGTTGCATTAAAGTATTCCATGGCTTAGTCTAGAGATATTTTTTTAGGGGAGTCCAATTGCAGCTTTTGAGTGCATTGATTAAGTCAGTAGCTATAAAGGTAATTTTGTTTCTACCTACTCTGAGGATGGGTTGGCTGATGGTTTGGGATCTGTTCCTAATTAGGTAGGTGGGATGATGGTCATCTAGGATATCTGGAAGACAGCCAGATTGCTGTGCAAGATTGGGGTCAGATACCAGGATCCAGTCTAAGATGGACTGGTGTTTGGATGGTTTGTCAATTCTAGTGGGGGTGGTTATAGTTTGGGTAAACCTGTGGAGGTTTATAAAGACAGAGGGATTATGGCTGGAGCAGTTAAGCCAGTCCGTTTTAAAGTCCCCTAATAGTATGCTTTCATATGGAAGGGAGTTAGAGATCCAATTAAGCATTCTTTCCATTACAGTGATGATATTTCCTGGTGGGATACAGCCACCTGCAATAATTATGTGTTTGTTGGAATTTATTTTTAATTTGGCAATGATTAGTTCTATGTCTTTGACTTCTTGGGTATTGTAATCTAATTGTTCTATGGTGAGATGATTTTGTAATAATATTGTAACACCTCCTCCCTTTTTCTCTAATCTGTCTCTTCGGATAATATTGTAGCCAGTGGCAGTGATCTCATTATTGTGATGTTCTGGTTTAGGCCATGTTTCAGTTAAATCTGGCTACAGAGAGGCAGAAGTGTATGGAGATAAGACACAGGGAGAACTCTAAGGAATAGGAAGGCATTAAAGGCCAGTGGGCTATGGTAGTGAAGAAGGGCAGGCTAGAGAAAAATTCCCAGTGGTGGGAAGCGCATACAGTAGGGAACTGAAAGAGTGAGGATTATTGATAGAAGGCAGGAGAGGGCGGAAGTGGGGTAGCTAGAAAACAGAGGACTAGGCGGCAGCCCAGGGGTGTGCAAGAAGCACCAACCATAAGTAAGGCATAGTCTTGATAAGGTCTGTATCAAATAGGTGTATCAGGACATACTTTTAATTACACCCATAAACAAGTATGCAGAGTGGTAGTCCACGAAGGGTCTTTGGCTGCAGGTAGGTTTCAGTAGTGGTAGGGTTAGGGTGAGGGTGAGGGATAGGGTTAGGGTTAGGAGTGTTAGGGTTAGGGGGTTAGGGTTAGGGTTAGGGGGTTAGAGTTAGGGTTAGGGTTTAGGGTTAGGGTTAGGGGTCAGGGTCAGGGTTATGAGAATAGTGTCCATTCAGGAGGGCTAGGTTAAGCGCAGAGACCCTCCTCAACACTTGCGCCCCTTCGATGCGAGAAACATACCATCAGCTGCGCGCTTAACTAGCGTCGGTTTGTGAACGGTGGGGTCAACCGTGCGCAGATTTTGTTTTTGAATTTTCCCTATTTTCATGTGAGAAACTCAGAGCTTCAAGTCTGACACTGCCAGATTGGGCTGTTTTGAAGCTAGCCAAGTCAGATCATGCAGATTCAAGGAGGTTTGCAAGGTTTACTCATGGCAGAGCTGAAAAGGTTGTATTTCCCCTTTCGGTTTCTTAGGGTCAGGGAAAAGGTCAGTGGGAGTATAGTTAATTGAGCAGACCTTGCTCAACCCCTCGGCTGCTTCGATTGGCATCGTTTGGCAGGTCGGCTGCACTTAACTCTCGGGGGTCTGGGTTAGGGTTAGGGTTAGGGTTAGGGTTAGGGTTAGGGTTAGGGGTTAGGGTTAGGGTTAGGGTTTGGGGTTAGGGTTAGGGTGTTAGGGGTTAGGGTTAGGGTTAGGGTAGGGTTAGGGTTAGGGTTAGGGTTAGGGGTTAGGGTTAGGGGTTAGGGTTAGGGTTAGAGTTATGGGAATAGTGTCCATTCAGGAGGGCTCGGTTAAATGCAGAGACCCTCCTCAACACTTGCACCCCTTCGATGCGAGAAACATACCATCAGCTGCGTGCTTAACTAGCGTCGGTTTGCGAACGTTAGGGTTAGATTTAGAGTTATGGGAATAGTGTCCATTCAGGAGGGCTCGGTTAAGCGCAGAGACCCTCCTCAACACTTGCACCCCTTCGATGCCAGAAACATACCATCAGCTGCGCGCTTAACTAGCGTCGGTTTGCGAACGGCAGGGTCAACTGTGCGCAGATTTTGTTTTTGAATTTTCCCTATTTTCATGTGAGAAACTCAGAGCTTCAAGTCTGACACTGCCAGATTGGGCTGTTTTGAAGCTAGCCAAGTCAGATCATGCAGATCAACCAAGTTTATTAAAGAAAAAGAACAATACAAAAAACACAAAAAAACACTGTTAATTCACAGGCATTACATAGTCATAAAGGTATAGCAAGACAAAGAAAAAATGCAAAGAAAATAACTGTTAAATCACAGGTAGCATGTAACTAAAATAACGAAAAATATTACAAAAAAGCAAGGAATCACTGTCAAACCACAATAAAAAAAAAAAAAAAAAAAAAAGAACAAATACAAAAAATTAAAAAGAAAACATATCCGAATAACCTTTGTGTAAAAGCCAGCATTTCAACCTGGTGAGCAGTATAGGTACTGGTATGCAAGTGTGTGTAAGTTGCTCGACACACCTTGCCTGCCACAAGACATACAGAGCTGACACCAGAACAAAATCAGTACGCCGTAAAGCAGGCGTCCAAAAACCCTGGTAATTACCATAGAGACACTTCTCCAAGGTAAGGGGAAACAACAAAGGGACTGAAAAGACATTCTGAAACTCCGCCCAAAAACCTGCACTTCTGGAACAAGTGAAAAAAACATGACCAGCAGTTTCCAACTCCCCACATCCATGAAAACAGGTGTCCACCACCCCAAAACGGCTCCTATAATTGGCCAGTACTGGCAATTTGTTCAGAGAGCACCTCCAAATGAAGTCATGCCAATGAGGCACTGACGTAAGGAATAAACATCGCTGTCTGACGCCATGGAGGTGAAAGGGAGGATAATCCTCAAAAGCATTGATAATAACATGCCGCTGGAGGATAATGAAATACCACTGCCACCTGGGAAGGAAAATATCAAAGGTGTACAGTCGATAATGAAAGAGAACCAACCGAACATCACGTTGTTCGGAAGACAATACACCTAAAGGCCTCTTCCCATTCAAACAAGAATGCCAAAACCTATCATCTTGTGCTAAAAATAACATAGACAACATGGAAGGCACTGCAGCACGAAGGTGGGTAAACATCCTATAAAGGAACAATAAATGCAAAAAAATAATCGGATGTTTCAATGCACACCCACCTTTGTCTGGTGAAGCATATAAAATTCCCCTACAGACACGGTTGAGATACGCCCTCCAAAAAAATCTAAAATATGGGCCCAACAAATCTTGAGACCAAGCAATGGGAAAAAAATACACTGAAAAAACATAAATCAATTTTGCTAACAGAAAAGTAGTCAAGATATACACCTTCTTCCTATAAGACATCCTAAAAGTGGACCAAAAAGGCAAATTTGCAGTGGCTTTCCGCAATACTGCCCGACAGGCATCTGCAACAAAAGGAAGAGTACCAAAAGGAACTCCCAAAATACGAACTCCTGCAGTAGTGGTAGGGATGCCTCCAGTATCCTGAGAGGTCAACACTCCTACTGAAAAAACAACAGATTTGGAAAAGTTCAAGCGCCAACTAACTCGCTGAAAAAGTGGCACCAAAACCCCATGAAAGAGGTTCTTAAAAACTGAAAGATCCTCTGCAAAAAAAGATACATCATCGGCATAGGCAACAATACGGGGCAACAACACACCCGCACAGGAAAAGGAGAGGGACGGCATACCAGTATCTGCATGAAACTTATAAATAACTGCACCAACCATCAAAGCAAGCAAATAGCTGCTCAAGGGGCAACCTTGGCGAATCCCATTGCGCATATCCACAGGATCACCTTGCCAGCCATTAACTACTGGCACAATGGAAGTACCCTGTTGAATAGACCGAAGGCACCCAGTAAAAACAGGACCAAAACCATAATTAAGCAAAACATCATTTAGCACAACATGAGAAATGCTGTCGAATGCCTTGGCCAAATCACAGGATGCTAAGACTGCCCCAGGAGACACAAGGAAATCTTTAGTAACACATTTCAAGAGCAACAATAAGTCCCAGATAGGTTTACCAGCAGTGCCAAAGGTACCAGCAGGCAAAATGCGACATAAATGGTGCTTGAGTCGTAATTGCAAAATCTTTGTAAACAGTTTGTAGTCACAGTTGCATAAAGCAATAGGTCTCCAATTTGCAAGTAAGGAGCGATCCCCCTTCTTCCACAAAAAATGTAGAGCCACACGTAAAAACTGAGGATCCTGTATACCTAAATGCAACCATTCGTTAAATAGCAATACCAAAAACTGCAATTGTACATCAGTAAGTCGAGAATAAAAAACATATGGTATGCCGTCCACTCCAGGGACAGAATCCGACCTTGCCAGAAGTTGCAAGGCCTCACGCAACTCAGGCAGAGTAACATCTGCATCCAGTTGTGACACTAAATCAGGAGAAAGAGAAGGGACATGCCAGTCCTGAGCAGAACCCAGAATACCACCATACCACTGCAATAAACATTGTTTCACCACCGACAAGATACCACCCTTATCATTAAACAGCTGTCCAGAAGCATCCCGCAAACATCTGATAAAAGAACTATGATGTATTGACCTTTTGCCCAGATATGGCAAAAATTCCTCTCCACTACCCTTCAGTGCATGTGCCAAATTATACAATTTAGTATGCACCCGAGTGTGATGTAAAGAGTGTAACTCTTGCAACTGATGCAAAGCTGCAGGAACATCTGTAGTGCGCAATAATAGAAAACGGTTATAAGCAGAAGCCGTAGCATCTTTCACCTCAACATGAAATTCCTTCACAAAACCCCGATAAACAGAAAGAAGTTTACCCTTAAAATCCCCCCACCAGGCAGAAACAGATGCATACAATGGAAACAGAGTTAAATGGGACTGCCACAAATCAAAAGAAGTACATTGCCACCTCTCCTCCTGCAAATACAGTTTATGCATACGTGGGAACCCCTTCCCTCTCATGCGGGACACATCAGCACCAAATGAATAAGATAACAAAACATGGTCAGTAAATGCTACCAAATGCGAAGCTGAAGAAGCACACTTCAAAAGAGAAGTATACCAACAATAGTCTATAGCAGTGGTCGTGGCCCCCCTATGAAAGGTAAAAGCAGGTACAGGACCCATAACCAACATGGCCCTCTGCAGGATTTTCAGGCAATGCTTCACATCAGCTGGAGCACTAGCAGAGCTATCTAGCAAATGTAAATTAAAATCACCACATAAAATAAGGGGGTAATCCACAAGCAAATAAGGAGCCAGTAATGTAAAAAGAGCATTCCTATCAGAGTGAACTGAAAAAGCATAAAGAAAAATGGCACGGAAAATAACATCACCAAAAAAGAAATCAACAAGTAATACCCTACCAGGAATTAAATGCATCACATCACAAACAGAAAACAACTGAGAGTTATACATCAGCACAAGTCCAGAATGACGGTCCCCACCCGGAGACCATATAACAGAACCCCCCCAAAGCGCAGTCCACTGAGACTGTGCATCTTCAGGTACAAGTCCAGTGTCAACAAGACATAGAAGATCAAACTGCAAAGTGCATGCCCAATCAAAGATTTGGAGTCTCCTACGATCAGCGACCATGGTATTAATATTGCAAAAGGAGACCGTAAACGGGTCCACCACCATTAAATCCGTGAACGCCTCGTCTTTTTAATCTTATCCACAACTCCCTTTGTTCCTTGTACAGACTGTTGAGGAAGTGGAGCAGGCACAGGAGGGGGCAACGGTGGGGGCAAGGAAGCAGGATCCTCGGCCTCTCGCCCATCCAAGTCCATGTCATCATCCGAATGCGAAGGAGAAACAGGCAAAGACTCAATAAGGACATCCTCACCATCATCCAACATTTCTTGGTCAGAAGAGACAGGATGAGTAATGGAAAGATCCAGCAGACCCTCAGGGATGGACACCCTCGCGGCAACAGGAGTCGAAGAACCATTCACAGCAGGGACAACAGGCAAAGCCATCACAGCATCAGCAGCAGAAGGAGGAATAGGAGCCACGTCCGGCAAAGGAGGGGTCAAAACTGGCAAGGAAGACAAGGCCAAATCAGATGACGCAGGCACACGGACAACCGGAGACAACTCTGCACTGGAATCCACCTTTTGGGACACCCCAGCCGGTAGCAAAACTGCAGTAGCCACAGGAGTGCTGTCCTTTCGAGTGACCACCAGAAGAGGAGCCATAGAAGTAGATGATTGGACAATACTGACAGGAGGATCAGGAACAGGAGGCACTGGAGGCACATTCGAAACTGCTGTGGGAAACACCAATGGGCATTCATTCCAATGATGTGGCCCTTCACACTGTGAGCAATGACGTGGACATGCTCTGGAGAAATGAGCAGTGGAGCCACACTTCGAACATTTTTTGAGAGGGCATGCTGAAACAACGTGAGAGAAGTCCCCACAATAAAAGCAAAAACGGGGCTGCCCCACATAACGTACTATGCCCCTCTGTCCAGAAACAAAACAAACTCCTGGAATGTGCTTGATACCATCAGAGGAAGCCGACATGGTAACCCATGCCTCCCAACCCCCATCCCAAACACCAGGCAATATTTTAGAAGTAGTCTTCGTAACAGAATGCACAGCTGAGCAAAACTGCAACAGATATGTTTTAATGTCACAGTCTGACACATAAAGTGTCCGAAAATTCAAACAAATTTTTTTCTTTAAACGGACATCCACATCAGAAATACAATATAAATTCCAGGGAGCCCTGTGTCTGTTACTGAGAAAAACAGAAAAAAAATGCAGGGCAACTGCAGAAGAGTCAAAATAAAAGTCAATATAAGATTCAGTTCCCCACAGCACATATCCACTAATGTCACTTAAACGCACTCCAGCTGGAGCCAAAACCCCATCCCACAAATGCTGCAAATCCAAAGAAGCATTACTCACAGTTTTAACACGAACAAATGGTTTCTGTGTAAACCGCGAAGGTTGTCCCACTGCAGAAGCAAAAGATTTCCGTGTATAATCCACAGCTGCAGCCACAGCAACAGAAGCAGCCTCCTTAGAAGCTGCTGAAATATTGAGTGCAGATAAAGGCCGAGACACATCAGGCCTGCCAGTAGGAGTAGAATGTTCCCCAGAGGCAGCAACTGCTACTGCAGCAGAAACAGGAGAAGCAGTCCCAACAGCTGTTTTAAATTTCTTAGCAGTGCCATAAAAACTAGCACCTTCAGCAACTGATTTACTATGCAAACTAGTAGTCCCAGTCACAGAAACATTAACATCAGAAGGCTGTTGTAACATACCAGCTGCTAAAGAGCCATGTGGAGGGGGAAAATCCTCAGCAGTATCACTCCAAGAAAGAGAAGCAGCTACCTGAGCATCTGAAAGAGACTGTAAACTAAGGCCAGCGTTTTCAGCTTGTTGTACACCAATAAGTGCAGCTCCCGACACCGATGCACAATCCACAACATTTGTAGTATCCATAGAAGCTTTAGAATTCAAAATATCAGATCCAGAAACAAAATTAGCAGAAACAGAAGCTGCTGATGCAGCAGGAACCTCCACAACGGCCGCCATCTTGAAAATGGGCGTGGCCTAATGCATGCAGATTCCAGGAGGTTTTCAAGGTTTACTCATGGCAGAGCTGAAAAGGTTGTATTTCCCCTTTCGGTTTCTTAGGGTCAGGGAAACGGTTAGGGTAAGGGTAAGGGTTGGTGTTAGGGGTTAGGGTTAGGGTTAGGGTTGCGGTTGAGGTTGGGGTTGGGGTTAGGGTTGGGGTTAGGGTTTAGGGGGTTATGGTTAGGGTTAGGGGTTAGGGTTAGGATTAGGGTTAAGGGAATAGTGTCCATTCAGGAGGGCTCGGTTAAGCGCAGAGACCCTCCTCAACACTTGCACCCCTTTGATGTGAGAAACATACCATCTGCTGCGCACTTAACTAGCGTTGGTTTGCAAACGGCGGGGTCAACCGTGCACAGATTTTGTTTTTGAATTTTCCCTATTTTCATGTGAGAAACTCAGAGCTTCAAGTCTGACACTGCCAGATTGGGCTGTTTTGAAGCTAGCCAAGTCAGATCATGCAGATTCCAGGAGGTTTTCAAGGTTTACTCATGGCAGAGCTGAAAAGGTTGTATTTCCCCTTTCGGTTTCTTAGGGTCAGGGAAAAGGTCAGTGGGAGTATAGTTAATTGAGCAGACCTTGCTCAACCCCTCGGCTGCTTCGATTGGCATCGTCTGGCAGGTCAGCTGCACTTAACTCTCGGGGTCTGGGTTTTACGGCGTCCACCGTGTGGACAGGTGAAACTACTGATTTACTTACTTTATTTCAAAGAGCGGGTGTCTGTCATCAGTGTGATCAACCTCAACCCCTCCAGACGATCGCTCCCTAAACGGCATTTTGGTGTGTGCACTTAACTCGGTGCCGTCTTCGAATGGTGGCGTCCACCGTCCGGCAGTTTAACAGATACGCTGATTATTAGGGGCTAGGGGTGAGGTGACATTCCGGGACCCCCGTCAGATCGTCCACCCTATCGGAGGAAGTAACATATGTGAGCGGGTGCACTTAACTCCCTTCGGTCTTCGAGCAGCGGGGGCGGAAATACGTGAGTCTATACTGTGAATCTTAGAGTTATGGGAATAGTGTCCATTCAGGAGGGCTCGTTAGGGTTAGGGTTAGGGTTAGGGTTAGGGTTAGGGTTAGGGTTAGGGTTAGGGTTAGGGTTAGGGTTAGGGTTAGAGTTATGGGAATAGTGTCCATTCAGGAGGGCTCGGTTAAGCGCAGACACCCTCCTCAGCACTTGCGCCCTTGATCGAGAAACATACCATCAGCTGCGCTTAACTAGCGTCGGTTTGCGAACGGTGGGGTCAACCGTGCGCAGATTTTGTTTTTGAATTTTCCCTATTTTCATGTGAGAAACTCAGAGCTTCAAGTCTGACACTGCCAGATTGGGCTGTTTTGAAGCTAGCCAAGTCAGATCATGCAGATTCAACCATGTTTATTAAAAAGACAATACAGTAAAAAGAAAGATAAATCACTGTTAACCACAGTAGTAAATAAAAAATAACAGCAAAAATAACAGAAAGGAAAATGATACAAAAAAATGCAAACAGCAACTGTTAAATCACAGTAATAAAACAACAAAAGAAATCAGCTGTTGAATCACAGCAAAAATACAACCATCAAACAACAATGAAAAGCTCAAGGCAAAAACATATCTGTATAACCTTTATGTGTGAGCCAACACTTTAATCTGGAAATCAGAAGGGGCACTGGTATACAGTGATTGGTGCGTTGCTCGACGCACCTAGCTGTCCACAAGAGGTACAAGGCAGATACTAAAACAAAATCAGTGCACCTTAAGGCAGGCGTCCAAAAAACCTGGTAGTTCCCATAGAGGCACTTCTCCAGATTAAGGGGAAACAAAAAGGGAACAGAAAAGACAGCCTGAAATGCTGTCCAAAATCCCGCACTCCTGGAACAAGTGAAGAAGACATGGCCAGCCGTTTCAATTTCAGGACAGCCATGGAAACAGGTATCAAGTACCCGTAGCGACTCCTATAGTTTGCTAGTACAGGCAATTTATTCAAGGCACACCTCCAAAGGAAGTCGTGCCAGTGAGGCACACACGAGAGAAACAAACGCCTCTGCCTAATACCATGGAGATGAAAGGGAGGGTAATGTTCAAAGCCATTAATGTAAAAATGCCGCAGGAGAACAAGCTCATACCACTGTTGTCTAGATAAAGACAAAGCAAAGTCATGCAACCTGTACCGAAAGAGGATTAAACGAACATCACGATGTTCGGTGGACAAAGCACCCAGAGGCCTTTTCCCATTCAAACACGAATGCCAAAACCCGGCATCCTGAGCCAATAACAAGGCTGAGAGCAAGGAGGGAACTTCAGCTCGAAGATGTGCAAACACCCTGTAAAGAAACAACAGATGTAAAAAAACTATCGGGTGTTTCAGAGAACATCCCCCTTTAGTTGGAGGAGCAAACAAAATTCCCCTACGGACAGGCTGTATATTAGCCCTCCAAAAAAACATAAAATACGGTTTTATCAAAGCCTGTGTCCATGCAATGGGAAAAAAATATACAGAAAACACATAAAGCAACTTTGCTAAAAGAAAAGTAGTCAGGATATACACTTTCTTTCTGTATGATAAATGAAAAGAAGACCAAAAAGGCAAGCCTGCAACAGCTTTCTGCAACACTGTCTTACAACTAGCACTCACAAAGGGCAGCGTACCAAATGGTACCCCCAAGATGTGAAGCCCAACAGTGGTGGAAGGGATGCCCCCAGTATCCAAAGAGGACAATGCCACATTGGAAAAAACCACAGACTTAGAGAGATTCAAACGCCAGCCCACCTGCTGAAAAAGTGGAACCAAAACCCCATGGAAGAGGTTCTGAAAAACTAACAAATTTTCTGCAAAAAAGGAAACATCATCTGCGTACGCAACTAAACGGGGAATCATCACCCCAGCACAGGAAAAGGAGTGAGACGGCATACCAGTGAGTGCATTAAACCTATAAAAAACTGCACCAATAACCAAAGCAAGCAGGTAGCTACTCAAGGGGCAACCTTGGCGAATCCCATTTGCCATGGCCACAGGAGCCCCCTGCCACCCATTAACCACCGGGACAATCGTGGTGCCCCCCTGAATAGACTGAATGCATCCACGAAAAATAGGACCAAAACCAAAATTATCCAAAATATCATTCAAGACCGAATGTGAGATGCTATCAAATGCTTTTGCAATATCACAAGACGCCAAGATTGCCCCAGGAGACATCATGATATCCTTAGTCACACACTTAAAAGTAGCAATAGGTCCCAGATCGGCTTTTCAGAGATACCAAAACAACCTGCAGGCAATATATGATGTAGCTGCGCCTTAAGATGCAATTGCAGAACTTTAGTGAACAATTTATAGTCACAATTGCAAAGTCGATGGGCCTCAATTGGAAAGATCTGAGCGGTCCCCTTTTTTCCACAAGAAATGTAAAGCCACTCGCAAAAACTGAGGGTCCTGTACACCTGAATGCAACCATTCATTGAACAACAACACTAGAAACTGCAGTTGAACATCAGTAAACTGGAGATAAAATACATATGGTATGCCGTCTACCCCAGGCACTGTATCAGACCGTGCAAAGAGACGTAAAGCCTCACGTAGTTCAGCTACGGTAACATCCGCATCTAAACTGTGTGCCAATGCAGAAGACACAGCCGGAATCTGCCAATCAGAAGCAGAACATGGAATGCCCCATACCACTGGTGCAAAAATTCTGCCACTACTGATAATATACCATGTTTATCATTATACAAAATGCCAGAGCTACCTCTCAAACAACGAATAAATGAACGGGTATGCATCGCCTTTTTACCAAGGTATGGCAAAAACTCCTCCGCACTGCCTTTAAGGGCATGAGCCAGGTTATACAACTTAGTGTGAACCCTCGCTTGGTGTAAAGATTTTAGTTCTTGCAGCTGTTGCAGAGCCGCAGGGATGTCTGTATTCCGAAGAAATTGGAAGCGATGAAAGGTGGCAGCCGTGGCCTCTTTCACTTCCGAATGAAAGGACTTGACAAAGGAAAAGTACGCAGAGCGCACCTTTTCCTTATAGTCCCCCCACCAAGCAGAAACTGAGTCATAAAGAGGAAACAAAGACAAATGGGAGTACCAAAGGTCAGCAGAAACAAGTTGCCACCTTTCCTTCTTCAAATATACACTATGCATACGTGGGTACCCCTTTCCCCTCATACGAGAGACATCAGCACCAAATGTGTAAGACATCAGTAAGTGATCCGTAAACTCAGCCAAAAATGAGGCTGAAGAAACACATTGTAAGGAAGAATTATGCCAGCAAAAGTCTATAGCAGTGGTCGTAGTTCCCCTATGATAAGTGAAAGCAGGCATAGGTCCCATAACCAACATGGCACTCCGCAACACTTTTAAACAATGCCTGACATCAGGATGAATACTGGTAGGCCCTTCCAACAAATGTAAATTAAAATCCCCACACACAATAAGAGGATGGTCCCCAAGTAAATAAGGAGCCAACAACGTAAAAAGGGCATTCCTATCTGAACGGAAAAAGCATAAAGAAACACAGTACGTAAAATAACGTGTCCAAAAGAAAAATCAACAATCAAAACCCTCCCTGGAATAACGTGCATTACATCCCTCACAACAAACAATTGGGAATTAAACATTAACACCAGACCTGAGTTACGATCCCCACCCAGAGACCAAACAACTGAGCCCCCCCACAGAGTAGTCCACTGAGCCTGAGCCTCCTCAGACACAAGTCCAGTGTCAATCAAACAAAGTAAATCAGACTGCAAGGTACGAGACCAGTCATAAATGTGGAGCCTTCGTTTAGCAGAGACCATAGAGTTAATATTACAAAAAGCCACTGTAAAGGGATCAACCATCATCATATCCGTGAACGTCTTGTCCGCTTCGGTTTATCCTTAGTCCCTTTCACAGTCTGCTGAAAGCCAGGATCAGGCTCAGGAGGAGGAGGAGGAGGCAGAGACGGTGAAACAGAATCTATGGACTCTTGGTCATCCAGAACCATATCGTCATCTGATACCACTGGAGAAGCAGGCAGAGATGTGAGAGGAACAACCTCACAATCATCGGACATATCTTGGTCAGAAGAAATGGTATGAGACACAGACAGATCCAACTGACTCCCATGGTTGTGCACGATCACAGCAGCCGAGACTGAGGAATCATTTGCAATGGTAGCATCAGGCAAAGGCAGGACAGCAGTGCCAGAAGAAAGAGATGCAGAAGTCATAGCAGGCAAAGGACGGGCCACGTCCGGCAAAGGAGTTGAGGCAAGATCCGTAGACAAGGACTTAGCAACAGCAGGAGACTCTGCAGAACTGGAAATCACTGGTTGGGACACCTGCCCTGGTGGAAGAACAGCAGCAGGCACGACATCGCTATCCACTGAAGGGACCTCTGAAGGTAAAACCACAGAAACAGAAGGCTGAGCAGAGCTAACTGGAGGAACAGGTGCAGGTACTGAAGGCACCGGAGGAGCTTGAGGAACAGCTGTGGGAAATACCAGGGGGCATTCATTCCAGTGGTGCGGCCCCTCACACTGTGAACAATGATGCGGGCAAGCCCTTGAAAAATGGGAGGTGGAACCACACTTTGAACATTTCTTGAGGGGGCATGCTGAAACAACGTGAGAGAAATCCCCACAGTAAAAGCAAAAGTGGGGTTGTCCCACATAACGGACTATGCCCCTCTGCCCGGAAACAAAACAGACACCTGGTATGTGCTTGATGCCTTCAGAAGAAGCAGACATGGTAACCCACGCCGCCCATCCCAAACACCAGGCAGTATCTTAGAAGTAGTCTTTGTAACAGAATGGACCACAGAACAAAACTGCAACAAATATGCTTTTACATCACTGTCCGAGATATAAATGGTCCGAAAATTCAAACGAATTTTCTTCTTCAATCGAACATCCACATCAGAAATGCTATACAGATTCCAAGGAGCCCTCTGTCTGTTATTTAGAAAGACAGAGGAAAAATGTAGAGCAACAGCAGAGGAGTCAAAATAAAAGTCAACATAGGGTTCAGTACCCCACAGCACATACCCACTGATATCTTTTAAGTGCACTCCAGCCGGAGCCAGAACCCCATCCCATAAATGTTGTAAGTCCAAGGAAGCATTACTCACAGTTTTTATATGAACAAAAGGTCGCTGAGTAAACCACGAAGGCTGTCCCACTGCAGAAGCAAACGACTTCCGAGTATGATCCACTGCATCAGCAACGGCAACAGATTCAACCATGTTTATTAAAAAAAAAAACAATACAGTAAAAAGAAAGATAAATCACTGTTAACCACAGTAGTAAATAAAAAATAACAGCAAAAATAACAGAAAGGAAAATGATACAAAAAAATGCAAACAGCAACTGTTAAATCACAGTAATAAAACAACAAAAGAAATCAGCTGTTGAATCACAGCAAAAATACAACCATCAAACAACAATGAAAAGCTCAAGGCAAAAACATATCTGTATAACCTTTATGTGTGAGCCAACACTTTAATCTGGAAATCAGAAGGGGCACTGGTATACAGTGATTGGTGCGTTGCTCGATGCACCTAGCTGTCCACAAGAGGTACAAGGCAAATACTAAAACAAAATCAGTGCGCCTTAAGGCAGGCGTCCAAAAAACCTGGTAGTTCCCATAGAGGCACTTCTCCAGATTAAGGGGAAACAAAGGGAACAGAAAAGACAGCCTGAAATGCTGTCCAAAATCCCGCACTCCTGGAACAAGTGAAGAAGACATGGCCAGCCGTTTCAATTTCAGGACAGCCATGGAAACAGGTATCAAGTACCAAACGCGACTCCTATAGTTTGCTAGTACAGGCAATTTATTCAAGGCACACCTCAAGGAAAGTGTGCCAGTGAGGCACACAGGAGAAACAAACGCCTCTGCCTAATACCATGGAGACGAA
Source organism: Protopterus annectens (assembly GCF_019279795.1). Classification (NCBI taxonomy): domain Eukaryota; kingdom Metazoa; phylum Chordata; order Ceratodontiformes; family Protopteridae; genus Protopterus; species Protopterus annectens. The sequence continues at coordinate 1,028,745,107 of NC_056737.1, forward strand.
AGGGAGGGTAATGTTCAAAGCCATTAATGTAAAAATGCCGCAGGAGAACAAGCTCATATCACTGTTGTCTAGATAAAGACAAAGCAAAGTCATGCAACCTGTACGAAAAGGATTAAGCGAACATCACGATGTTCGGTAGACAAAAAACGCACCCAAAA
>NC_056737.1:1028748264-1028764802 GCF_019279795.1 Protopterus annectens
ACCTTTTCCCTGACCCTAAGAAACCGAAAGGGGAAATACAACCTTTTCAGCTCTGCCATGAGTAAACCTTGAAAATCTCCTGGAATCTGCATGATCTGACTTGGCTAGCTTCAAAACAGCCCAATATGGCAGTGTCAGACTTGAAGCTCTGAGTTTCTCACATGAAAATAGGGAAAATTCAAAAACAAAATCTGCGCACGGTTGACCCCGCCGTTCGCAAACCGATGCTAGTTAAGCGCGCAGCTGATGGTATGTTTCTCGCATCGAAGGGGCGCAAGTGTTGAGGAGGGTCTCTGCGCTTAACCGAGCCCTCCTGAATGGACACTATTCCCATAACTCTAAGATTCACAATATAGACTCACGTATTTCCGCCCCCGCTGCTCGAAGACCGAAGGGAGATAAGTGCACCCGCTCACATATGTTACTTCCTCCGATAGGGTGGATGATCTGACGGGGGTCCCGGTATGTCACCTCACCCCTATCCCCTAATAATCAGCGTATCTGTTAAATTGCCGGACGGTGGACGCCACCATTCGAAGACGGCACTGAGTTAAGTGCGCCCACCAAAATGCCGTTTAGGGAGCGGTCGTGTGGAGGGGTTGAGGTTGATCTCACTGATGACGGACACTCACTCTTTGAAATAAAGTAAGTAAATCAGTAGTTTCACCTGTCCACACGGTGGACGCCGTAAAACCCAGACCCCCGAGAGTTAAGTGCAGCCGAACAGCCAGACGATGCCAATCGAAGCAGCCGAGGGGATGAGCAAGGTCTGCTCAATTAACTATACTCCCGCTGACCTTTTCCCTGACCCTAAGAAACCAAAAGGGGAAATACAACCTTTTCAGCTCTGCCATGAGTAAACCTTGAAAACCTCCTTGAATCTGCATGATCTGACTTGGCTAGCTTCAAAACAGCCCAATCTGGCAGTGTCAGACTTGAAGCTCTGAGTTTCTCACATGAAAATAGGGAAAATTCAAAACCAAAAGTTGCGCACGGTTGACCCCGCCGTTCGTAAACCGACGCTAGTTAAGCACGCAGCTGATGGTATGTTTCTCGCATCGAAGGGGCGCAAGTGTTGAGGAGGGTCTCTGCGCTTAACCGAGCCCTCCTGAATGGACACTATTCCCATAACTCTAAGATTCACAGTATAGACTCACGTATTTCCGCCCCCGCTGCTTGAAGACCGAAGGGAGTTAAGTGCACCCGCTCACATATGTTACTTCCTCAGATAGGGTGGACGATCTGACGAGGGTCCCGGAATGTCACCTCACCCCTATCCCCTAATAATCAGCGTATCTGTTAAACTGCCGGACGGTGGACGCCACCATTCGAAGACGGCACCGAGTTAAGTGTGCCCACCAAAAGGCCGTTTAAGGAGCGATCGTCTGGAGGGGTTGAGGTTGATCCCACTGATGACGGACACCCGCTCTTTGAAATAAAGTAAGTAAATCAGTAGTTTCACCTGTCCACACGGTGGACGCCGTAAAACCCAGACCCCTGAGATTTAAGTGCAGCCAACCTGCCAAACGATGCCAATCGAAGCAGCCGAGGGTTGAGCAAGGTCTGCTCAATTAACTATACTCCCACTGACCTTTTCCCTGACCCTAAGAAACCGAAAGGGGAAATACAACCTTTTCAGCTCTGCCATGAGTAAACCTTGCAAACCTCCTTGAATCTGCCTGCATTAGGCCACGCCCATTTTCAAGATGGCGGCCGTTGTGGAGGTTCCTGCTGCATCAGCAGCTTCTGTTTCTGCTAATTTTGATTCTGGATCTGATATTTTGAATTCTAAAGCTTCTATGGATACTACAAATGTTGTGGATTGTGCATCGGTGTCGGGAGCTGCACTTATTGATGTACAACAAGCTGAAAACGCTGGCCTTAGTTTACAGTCTCTTTCAGATGCTCAGGTGGCTGCTTCTCTTTCTTGGAGTGATACTGCTGAGGATTTTCCCCCTCCACATGGCTCTTTAGCAGCTGGTATGTTACAACAGCCTTCTGATGTTAATGTTTCTGTGACTGGGACTACTAGTTTGCATAGTAAATCAGTTGCTGAAGGTGCTAGTTTTTATGGCACTGCTAAGAAATTTAAAACAGCTGTTGGGACTGCTTCTCCTGTTTCTGCTGCAGTAGCAGTTGCTGCCTCTGGGGAACATTCTACTCCTACTGGCAGGCCTGATGTGTCTCGGCCTTTATCTGCACTCAATATTTCAGCAGCTTCTAAGGAGGCTGCTTCTGTTGCTGTGGCTGCAGCTGTGGATTATACACGGAAATCTTTTGCTTCTGCAGTGGGACAACCTTCGCGGTTTACACAGAAACCATTTGTTCGTTAAAACTGTGAGTAATACTTCTTTGGATTTGCAGCATTTGTGGGATGGGGTTTTGGCTCCAGCTGGAGTGCGTTTAAGTGACATTAGTGGATATGTGCTGTGGGGAACTGAATCTTATATTGACTTTTATTTTGACTCTTCTGCAGTTGCCCTGCATTTTTCTTCTGTTTTTCTCAGTAACAGACACAGGGCTCCTGGAATTTATATTGTATTTCTGATGTGGATGTCCGTTTAAAGAAAAAATTAGTTTTGAATTTTCGGACACTTTATGTGTCAGACTGTGACATTAAAACATATCTGTTGCAGTTTTGCTCAGCTGTGCATTCTGTTACGAAGACTACTTCTAAAATATTGCCTGGTGTTTGGGATGGGGGTTGGGAGGCATGGGTTACCATGTCGGCTTCCTCTGATGGTATCAAGCACATTCCAGGAGTTTGTTTTGTTTCTGGACAGAGGGGCATAGTGCGTTATGTGGGCAGCCCGTTTTGCTTTTATTGTGGGACTTCTCTCACGTTGTTTCAGCATGCCCTCAAAAATGTTCAAAGTGTGGCTCCACTGCTCATTTCTCCAGAGCATGTCCACGTCATTGCTCACAGTGTGAAGGGCCACATCATTGGAATGAATGCCCATTGGTGTTTCCCACAGCAGTTTTGAATGTGCCTCCAGTGCCTCCTGTTCCTGATCCTCCTGTCAGTATTGTCCAATCATCTACTTCTATGGCTCCTCTTCTGGTGGTCACTTTCGAAAGGACAGCACTCCTGTGGCTACTGCAGTTTTGCTACCGGCTGGGGTGTCCCAAAGGTGGATTCAGTGCAGAGTTGTCTCCGGTTGTCCGTGTGCCTGCATCATCTGATTTGGCCTTGCCTTCCTTGTCAGTTTTGACCCCTCCTTTGCCGAACGTGGCTCCTATTCCTCCTTCTGCTGCTGATGCTGTGATGGCTTTGCCTGTTGTCCCTGCTGTGAATGGTTCTTCGACTCCTGTTGCTGCGAGGGTGTCCGTCCCTGAGGGTCTGCTGGATCTTTCCATTACTCATCCTGTCTCTTCTGACCAAGAAATGTTGGATGATGGTGAGGATGTACTTATTGAGTCTTTGCCTGTTTCTCCTTCGCATTCGGATGATGACATGGACTTGGATGGGCGAGAGGCCGAGGATCCTGCTTCCTTGCCCCCACCGTTGCCCCCTCCTGTGCCTGCTCCACTTCCTCAACAGTCTGTACAGGGAACAAAGGGAGTTGTGGATAAGATTAAAAAGACAAGGCGTTCACGGATTTAATGGTGGTGGACCCGTTTACGGTCTCCTTTTGCAATATTAATACCATGGTCGCTGATCGTAGGAGACTCCAAATCTTTGATTGGGCATGCACTTTGCAGTTTGATCTTCTATGTCTTGTTGACACTGGACTTGTACCTGAAGATGCACAGTCTCAGTGGACTGCGCTTTGGGGGGGTTCTGTTATATGGTCTCCAGGTGGGGACCGTCATTCTGGACTTGTGCTGATGTATAACTCTCAGTTGTTTTCTGTTTGTGATGTGCTGCATTTAATTCCTGGTAGGGTATTACTTGTTGATTTCTTTTTTGGTGATGTTATTTTCCGTGCCATTTTTCTTTATGCTTTTTCAGTTCACTCTGATAGGAATGCTCTTTTTACATTACTGGCTCCTTATTTGCTTGTGGATTACCCCCTTATTTTATGTGGTGATTTTAATTTACATTTGCTAGATAGCTCTGCTAGTGCTCCAGCTGATGTGAAGCATTGCCTGAAAATCCTGCAGAGGGCCATGTTGGTTATGGGTCCTGTACCTGCTTTTACCTTTCATAGGGGGGCCACGACCACTGCTATAGACTATTGTTGGTATACTTCTCTTTTGAAGTGTGCTTCTTCAGCTTCACATTTGGTAGCATTTACTGACCATGTTTTGTTATCTTATTCATTTGGTGCTGATGTGTCCCGCATGAGAGGGAAGGGGTTCCCACGTATGCATAAATTGTATTTGCAGGAGGAGAGGTGGCAATGTACTTCTTTTGATTTGTGGCAGTCCCATTTAACTCTGTTTCCATTGTATGCATCTGTTTCTGCCTGGTGGGGGGATTTTAAGGGTAAACTTCTTTCTGTTTATCGGGGTTTTGTGAAGGAATTTCATGTTGAGGTGAAAGATGCTACGGCTTCTGCTTATAACCGTTTTTTATTATTGCGCACTACAGATGTTCCTGCAGCTTTGCATCAGTTGCAAGAGTTGCACTCTTTACATCACACTCGGGTGCATACTAAATTGTATAATTTGGCACATGCACTGAAGGGTAGTGGAGAGGAATTTTTGCCATATCTGGGCAAAAGGTCAATTCATCATAGTTCTTTTATCAGATGTTTGCGGGATGCTTCTGGACAGCTGTTTAATGATAAGGGTGGTATCTTGTCGGTGGTGAAACAATGTTTATTGCAGTGGTATGGTGGTATTTCGGGTTCTGCTCAGGACTGGCATGTCCCTTCTCTTTCTCCTGATTTAGTGTCACAACTGGATGCAGATGTTACTCTGCCTGAGTTGCGTGAGGCCTTGCAACTTCTGGCAAGGTCGGATTCTGTCCCTGGAGTGGACGGCATACCATATGTTTTTTATTCTCGACTTACTGATGTACAATTGCAGTTTTTGGTATTGCTATTTAACGAATGGTTGCATTTAGGTATACAGGATCCTCAGTTTTTACGTGTGGCTCTACATTTTTTGTGGAAGAAGGGGGATCGCTCCTTACTTGCAAATTGGAGACCTATTGCTTTATGCAACTGTGACTACAAACTGTTTACAAAGATTTTGCAACGACTCAAGCACCATTTATGTCGCATTTTGCCTGCTGGTACCTTTGGCATTGCTGGTAAACCTATCTGGGACTTATTGTTGCTCTTGAAATGTGTTACTAAAGATTTCCTTGTGTCTCCTGGGGCAGTCTTGGTGTCCTGTGATTTGGCCAAGGCATTTGACAGCATTTCTCATGCTGTGCTAAATGATGTTTTGCTTAATTATGGTTTTGGTCCTGTTTTTACTGGGTGCCTTCGGTCTATTCAACAGGGTACTTCCATTGTGCCAGTAGTTAATGGCTGGCAAGGTGATCCTGTGGATATGCGCAATGGGATTCACCAAGGTTGCCCCTTGAGCAGCTATTTGCTTGCTTTGATGGTTGGTGCAGTTATTTATAAGTTTCATGCAGATACTGGTATGCCGTCCCTCTCCTTTTCCTGTGCAGGTGTGTTGTTGCCCCATATTGTTGCCTATGCCGATGATGTATCTTTTTTTGCAGAGGATCTTTCAGTTTTTAAGAACCTCTTTCATGGGGTTTTGGTGCCACTTTTTCAGCAAGTGGGTTGGCGCTTGAATTTTTCCAAATCTGTTGTTTTTTCAGTAGGAGTGTTGACCTCTCAGGATACTGGAGGCATCCCTACCACTACTGCAGGAGTTCGTATTTTGGGAGTTCCTTTTGGTACTCTTCCTTTTGTTGCAGATGCCTGTCGGGCAGTATTGCGGAAAGCCACTGCAAATTTGCCTTTTTGGTCCACTTTTAGGATGTCTTATAGGAAGAAGGTGTATATCTTGACTACTTTTCTGTTAGCAAAATTGATTTATGTTTTTTCAGTGTATTTTTTAACCATTGCTTGGTCTCAAGATTTGTTGGGCCCATATTTTAGATTTTTTTGGAGGGCGTATCTCAACCCTGTCCGTAGGGGAATTTTATATGCTCCACCAGACAAAGGTGGGTGTGCATTGAAACATCCGGTTATTTTTTTGCATTTATTGTTCCTTTATAGGATGTTTACCCACCTTCGTGCTGCAGTGCCTTCCATGTTGTCTATGTTAGTTTTAGCACAAGATGATAGGTTTTGGCATTCTTGTTTGAATGGGAAGAGGCCTTTAGGTGTATTGTCTTCCGAACAACGTGATGTTCGGTTGGTTCTCTTCGTTATCGACTGTACACCTTTGATGTTTCCCTTCCCAGGCGGCAGTGGTATTTCATTATCCTCCAGCGGCATGTTATTATCAATGCTTTTGAGGATTATCCTCCCTTTCGCCTCCATGGCGTCAGACAGCGACGTTTATTCCTTACGTCAGTGCCTCATTGGCATGACTTCATTTGGAGGTGCTCTCTGAACAAATTGCCAGTACTGGCCAATTATAGGAGCCGTTTTGGGGTGGTGGACACCTGTTTTCATGGATGTGGGGAGGTGGAAACTGCTGGTCATGTTTTTTTCACTTGTTCCAGAAGTGCAGGGTTTTGGGCGGAGTTTCAGAATGTCTTTTCAGTCCCTTTGTTGTTTCCCCTTACCTTGGAGAAGTGTCTCTATGGTAATTACCAGGGTATTTGGACGCCTGCTTTACGGCGTACTGATTTTGTTCTGGTGTCAGCTCTGTATGTCTTGTGGCAGGCAAGGTGTGTCGAGCAACTTACACACACTTGCATACCAGTACCTATACTGCTCACCAGGTTGAAATGCTGGCTTTTACACAAAGGTTATTCGGATATGTTTTCTTTTTAATTTTTTGTATTTGTTTTTTTTTGTGTGGTTTGACAGTGCTTCCTTGGTTTTTTTGTAATATTTTTCGTTATTTTATTTACATGCTACCTGTGATTTAACAGTTATTTTCTTTGCATTTTTTCTTTGTCTTGCTATACCTTTATGACTATGTAATGCCTGTGAATTAACAGTATTTTTTGTATTGTTCTTTTTCTTTAATAAACTTGGTTGATCTGCATGATCTGACTTGGCTAGCTTCAAAACAGCCCAATCTGGCAGTGTCAGACTTGAAGCTCTGAGTTTCTCACATGAAAATAGGGAAAATTCAAAAACAAAATCTGCGCCGCGGTTGACCCGCCGTTCGCAAACCGACGCTAGTTAAGCGCAGCTGATGGTATGTTTCTCGCGCCGGGCGCAAGTGTTGAGGAGGGTCTCTGCGCTTAACCGAGCCCTCCTGAATGGACACTATTCCCATAACTCTAAGATTCACAGTATAGACTCACGTATTTCCGCCCCCGCTGCTCGAAGACCGAAGGGAGTTAAGTGCACCCACTCACATATGTTACTTCATCCGATAGGGTGGACGATCTGACGGGGGTCCCGGAATGTCACCTCACCCCTAGCCCCTAATAATCAGCGTATCTGTTAAACTGCCGGACGGTGGACGCCACCATTCGAAGACGGCACCGAGTTAAGTGCGCCCACCAAAATGCTGTTTAGGGAGCGATTGTCTGGAGGGGTTGAGGTTGATCCCACTGATGACGGACACCAGCTCTTTGAAATAAAGTTAGTAAATCAGTAGTTTCACCTGTCCACACGGTGGACGCCGTAAAACCCAGACCCCCAAGAGTTAAGTGCAACCGACCTGCCAGACGATGCCAATCGAAGCAGCCGAGGGGTTGAGCAAGGTCTGCTCAATTAACTATACTCCGACTGACCTTTTCCCTGACCCAAAAAAACCGAAAGGGGAAATACAACCTTTTCAGCTCTGCCATGAGTAAACCTTGAAAACCTCCTTGAATCTGCATGATCTGACTTGGCTAGCTTCAAAACAGCCCAATCTGGCAGTGTCAGACTTGAAGCTCTGAGTTTCTCACATGAAAATAGGGAAAATTCAAAACCAAAATCTGCGCACGGTTGACCCCGCCGTTCGCAAACCGACGCTAGTTAAGCGCGCAGCTGATGGTATGTTTCTCAGCAAAGGGGTGCAAGTGTTGAGGAGGGGCTCTGCGCTTAACGAGCCCTCCTGAATGGACACTATTCCTATAACTCTAACCCTAACCTAACCCTAACCTAACCCGCTAACCCGAACCCTAACCTTAACCACCCCTAACATATGTTAACCCCTCCGATAACCCTAACCCTAACCCTAACACCTAACCCCTAACCCTAACCCTAATCTATATCTGTTAACCCTAACCCTAACCCTAACCCTAACCCTAACCCCTAACCCTAACCCCAACCCCAACCCCAACCCCAACCCTAACCCTAACCCACTGATGACGGACACCCGCTCTTTGAAATAATGTAAGTAAATCAGTAGTTTCACCTGTCCACACGGTGGACGCCGTAAATCCCAGACCCCCGAGAGTTAAGTGCAGCCGACCTGCCAAACGATGCCAATCGAAGCAGCCGAGGGGTTGAGCAAGGTCTGCTCAATTATCTGTACTCCCACTGACCTTTTCAGTGACCCTAAGAAACCGAAAGGGGAAATACAACCTTTTCAGCTCTGCCATGAGTAAACCTTGAAAACCTCCATGAATCTGCATGATCTGACTTGGCTAGCTTCAAAACAGCCCAATCTGGCAGAGTCAGACTTGAAGCTTTGAGTTTCTCACATGAAAATAGGGAAAATTCAAAAACAAAATCTGCGCACGGTTGACCCCGCCGTTCGCAAACCGACGCTAGTTAAGCACGCAGCTGATGGTATGTTTCTCGCATCGAAGGGGCGCAAGTGTTGAGGAGGGTCTCTGCGCTTAACCGAGCCCTCCTGAATGGACACTATTCCCATAACTCTAACCCTAACCCTAACCCTAACCCTAACCCCTAATAATCAAAGTACATCTGTTGTGGGACGGCGGGCGATTGCCACACGAGTTAAACACGCCCACCAAAATGCGTTTGGGAGGCGATCGTCTGGAGGTTGAGGTTGGCACGCACTTTGGACGACACGCTCTTTGAAATAAAGTAAGTAAAATCAGTAGTTTCACACTCCACACACGGGTGCCGTAACAAAAACCGAGAGTTAGAAGCAAGCCCGACCTGCCAGGCGTGCTATCGAAAGCAGCCGAGGGTTTCTCTAACTATACTCCCACTGACCTTTTCCCTGACCCTAAGAAACCGAAAGGGGAAATACAACCTTTTCAGCTCTGCCATGAGTAAACCTTGAAAACCTCCTGGAATCTGCATGCATTAGGCCACGCCCATTTTCAAGATGGCGGCCGTTGTGGAGGTTCCTGCTGCATCAGCAGCTTCTGTTTGTGCTGTTTCAGTTTTTGGTTCTGCTATTTCGACTTCTGAGGGTTCTATGGATACTACAGCTATTGTGGAAAGTACATCGGTGTCGGATGCTGCACTTATTGGTGTACAACAAGGTGAAAATGCTGCTTCCAGTTTGTCTCTTTCAGATGCTCAAGTTGCTGCTTCCCTGTCATGGAGTGAGGCTGCTGAAGATTTTCCACCTCCTGCCGGTTCTTTGGCAGCTGGTATGTTGCAACAACCTTCTGGTATTAATGTTTCTGTGACTAGAACTACTGGTTTGCCTAGCACTACAGTTTCTGAGGGTGCTAGTTTTTCTGGCACTGCTAAAAAGTTTAAAACTGCTGTTGGGACTGCTTCTCCTGTTTATGCTGCAGTATCTGCTGCTTCTTCTGGGAGACATACTACTGCTACTGGCAGGCCTTTCCGGCCTGATGTGTCTAGGCCTTTGACTGCTTTTCCTGTCTCGGCAGCTTCTAAGGAGGCTGCTTCTGTTGCTGTTGCTGATGCAGTGGATCATACTCGGAAGTCGTTTGCTTCTGCAGTGGGACAGCCTGCGGTTTACTCAGCGACCTTTTGTTCATATAAAAACTGTGAGTAATGCTTCCTTGGACTTACAACATTTATGGGATGGGGTTCTGGCTCCAGCTGGAGTGCACTTAAAAGATATCAGTGGGTATGTGCTGTGGGGTACTGAACCCTATGTTGACTTTTATTTTGACTCTTCTGCTGTTGCTCTACATTTTTCCTCTGTCTTTCTAAATAACAGACAGAGGGCTCCTTGGAACCTGTATAGCATTTCTGATGTGGATGTTCGATTGAAGAAGAAAATTCGTTTGAATTTTCGGACCATTTATATCTCAGACAGTGATGTAAAAGCATATTTGTTGCAGTTTTGTTCTGTGGTCCATTCTGTTACAAAGACTACTTCTAAGATACTGCCTGGTGTTTGGGATGGGGGATGGGAGGCGTGGGTTACCATGTCTGCTTCTTCTGAAGGCATCAAGCACATACCAGGTGTCTGTTTTGTTTCTGGGCAGAGGGGCATAGTCCGTTATGTGGGACAACCCCGCTTTTGCTTTTACTGTGGGGATTTCTCTCACGTTGTTTCAGCATGCCCCCTCAAGAAATGTTCAAAGTGTGGTTCCACCTCCCATTTTTCAAGGGCTTGTCCACATCATTGTTCACAGTGTGAGGGGCCGCATCACTGGAATGAATGCCCCCTGGTATTTCCCACAGCTGTTCCTCCAGCTCCTCCGGTGCCTTCAGTACCTGCACCTGTTCCTCCAGTTAGCTCTGCTCAGCCTTCTGTTTCTGTGGTTTTACCTTCAGAGGTCCCTTCAGCGGATAGCAATGTCGTGCCTGCTGCTGTTCTTCCACCAGGGCAGGTGTCCCAACCAGTGATTTCCAGTTCTGCAGAGCCTCCTGCTGTTGCTAAGTCCTTGTCTACGGATCTTGCCTCAACTCCTTTGCCGGACGTGGCCCGTCCTTTGCCTGCTATGACTTCTGCATCTCTTTCTTCTGGCACTGCTGTCCTGCCTTTGCCTGATGCTACCATTGCAAATGATTCCTCAGTCTTGGCTGCTGTGATCGTGCACAACCATGGGAGTCAGTTGGATCTGTCTGTGTCTCATCCCATTTCTTCTGACCAAGATATGTCCGATGATTGTGAGGTTGTTCCTCTCACATCTCTGCCTGCTTCTCCAGTGGTATCAGATGACGATATGGTTCTGGATGACCAAGAGTCCATAGATTCTGTTTCACCATCTCTGCCTCCTCCTCCTCCTCCTGAGCCTGATCCTGGCTCTCAGCAGACTGTGAAAGGGACTAAGGATAAACCGAAGCGGACAAGACATTCACGGATATGATGATGGTTGATCCCTTTACAGTGGCTTTTTGTAATATTAACTCTATGGTCTCTGCTAAACGAAGGCTCCACATTTATGACTGGGCTCGTACCTTGCAGTCTGATTTACTTTGTTTGATTGACACTGGACTTGTGTCTGAGGAGGCTCAGGCTCAGTGGACTACTCTGTGGGGGGGCTCAGTTGTTTGGTCTCTGGGTGGGGATCGTAACTCAGGTCTGGTGTTAATGTTTAATTCTCAATTGTTTGTTGTGAGGGATGTAATGCACGTTATTCCAGGAGGGTTTTGATTGTTGATTTTCTTTTGGACACGTTATTTCGTGCTGTGTTTCTTTATGCTTTTTCCGTACATTCAGATAGGAATGCCCTTTTTACGTTGTTGGCTCCTTATTTACTTGGGGACCATCCTCTTATTGTGTGTGGGGATTTTAATTTACATTTGTTGGAAGGGCCTACCAGTATTCATCCTGATGTCAGGCATTGTTTAAAAGTGTTGCGGAGTGCCATGTTGGTTATGGGACCTATGCCTGCTTTCACTTATCATAGGGGAACTACGACCACTGCTATAGACTTTTGCTGGCATAATTCTTCCTTACAATGTGTTTCTTCAGCCTCATTTTTGGCTGAGTTTACGGATCACTTACTGATGTCTTACACATTTGGTGCTGATGTCTCTCGTATGAGAGGAAAGGGGTACCCACGTATGCATAGTGTATATTTGAAGAAGGAAAGGTGGCAACTTGTTTCTGCTGACCTTTGGTACTCCCATTTGTCTTTGTTTCCTCTTTATGACTCAGTTTCTGCTTGGTGGGGGGACTATAAGGAAAAGGTGCGCTCTGCGTACTGTTCCTTTGTCAAGTCCTTTCATTCGGAAGTGAAAGAGGCCACGGCTGCCACCTTTCATCGCTTCCAATTTCTTCGGAATACAGACATCCCTGTGGCTCTGCAACAGCTGCAAGAACTAAAATCTTTACACCAAGCGAGGGTTCACACTAAGTTGTATAACCTGGCTCATGCCCTTAAAGGCAGTGCGGAGGAGTTTTTGCCATACCTTGGTAAAAAGGCGATGCATACTCGTTCATTTATTCGTTGTTTGAGAGGTAGCTCTGGCATTTTGTATAATGATAAACATGGTATATTATCAGTAGTGGCAGAATTTTTGCACCAGTGGTATGGGGGCATTAAGGGTTCTGCTTCTGATTGGCAGATTCCGGCTGTGTCTTCTGCATTGGCACACAGTTTAGATGCGGATGTTACTGTAGCTGAACTACGTGAGGCTTTACGTCTCTTTGCACGGTCTGATACAGTGCCTGGGGTAGACGGCATACCATATGTATTTTATATCCAGTTTACTGATGTTCAACTGCAGTTTCTAGTGTTGTTGTTCAATGAATGGTTGCATTCAGGTGTACAGGACCCTCAGTTTTTGCGAGTGGCTTTACATTTCTTGTGGAAAAAAGGGGACCGTTCAGATCTTTCCAATTGGAGGCCCATCGCACTTTGCAATTGTGACTATAAATTGTTCACTAAAGTTCTACAATTGCGTCTTAAGGCACAGCTACATCATATATTGCCTGCAGGTTGTTTTGGTATCTCTGAAAAGCCAATCTGGGACCTATTGCTACTTTTTAAGTGTGTGACTAAGGATATCATGATGTCTCCTGGGGCAATCTTGGCGTCTTGTGATATTGCAAAAGCATTTGATAGCATCTCACATTCGGTCTTGAATGATATTTTGGATAATTTTGGTTTTGGTCCTATTTTTCGTGGATGCATTCAGTCTATTCAGGGGGGCACCACGATTGTCCCGGTGGTTAATGGGTGGCAGGGGGCTCCTGTGGCCATGCGCAATGGGATTCGCCAAGGTTGCCCCTTGAGTAGCTACCTGCTTGCTTTGGTTATTGGTGCAGTTTTTTATAGGTTTAATGCACTCACTGGTATGCCGTCTCACTCCTTTTCCTGTGCTGGGGTGATGATTCCCCGTTTAGTTGCGTACGCAGATGATGTTTCCTTTTTTGCAGAAAATTTGTTAGTTTTTCAGAACCTCTTCCATGGGGTTTTGGTTCCACTTTTTCAGCAGGTGGGCTGGCGTTTGAATCTCTCTAAGTCTGTGTTTTTTTCCAATGTGGCATTGTCCTCTTTGGATACTGGGGGCATCCCTTCCACCACTGTTGGGCTTCACATCTTGGGGGTACCATTTGGTACGCTGCCCTTTGTGAGTGCTAGTTGTAAGACAGTGTTGCAGAAAGCTGTTGCAGGCTTGCCTTTTTGGTCTTCTTTTCATTTATCATACAGAAAGAAAGTGTATATCCTGACTACTTTTCTTTTAGCAAAGTTGCTTTATGTGTTTTCTGTATATTTTTTTCCCATTGCATGGACACAGGCTTTGATAAAACCGTATTTTATGTTTTTTTGGAGGGCTAATATACAGCCTGTCTGTAGGGGAATTTTGTTTGCTCCTCCAACTAAAGGGGGATGTTCTCTGAAACACCCGATAGTTTTTTTACATCTGTTGTTTCTTTACAGGGTGTTTGCACATCTTCGAGCTGAAGTTCCCTCCTTGCTCTTAGCCTTGTTATTGGCTCAGGATGCTGGGTTTTGGCATTCGTGTTTGAATGGGAAAAGGCCTCTGGGTGCTTTGTCCACCGAACATCGTGATGTTCGTTTAATCCTCTTTCGGTACAGGTTGCATGACTTTGCTTTGTCTTTATCTAGACAACAGTGGTATGAGCTTGTTCTCCTGTGGCATTTTTACATTGATGCCTTTGAACATTACCCTCCCTTTCGTCTCCATGGTATTAGGCAGAGGCGTTTGTTTCTCTCGTGTGTGCCTCACTGGCACGACTTCCTTTGGAGGTGTGCCTTGAATAAATTGCCTGTACTAGCAAACTATCGGAGTCGTTTACGGGTACTTGATACCTGTTTCCATGGCTGTCCTGAAATTGAAACTGCTGGCCATGTCTTCTTCACTTGTTCCAGGAGTGCGGGATTTTGGACAGCATTTCAGGCTGTCTTTTCTGTTCCCTTTTTGTTTCCCCTTAATCTGGAGAAGTGCCTCTATGGGAACTACCAGGTTTTTGGACGCCTGCTTTAAAGGCGCACTGATTTGTTTTAGTATCTGCCTTGTACCTCTTGTGGGACAGCTAGGTGCGCCGAGCGCATCAATCACTGTATACCAGTGCCCCTTCTGATTTCAGATTAAAGTGTTGGCTCAGGCATAAAGGTTATACAGATATGTTTTGCCTTGAGATTTTCATTGTTGTTTGATGGTTGTATTTTGCTGTGATTCAACAGCCGATTTCTTTTGTTGTTTTATTACTGTGATTTAACAGTTGCTGTTTGCATTTTTTTGTATCATTTTCTTTTCTGTTATTTTTGCTGTTATTTTTTATTTACTACTGTGGTTAACAGTGATTTATTTTACCTTTTACTGTATTGTCTTTTTAATAAACATGGTTGAATCCAGATCCAGAATCGGCCAGCTTCCAAAACAGCCCAATCCGCAGTGTCATGTTGCTGCAGCTGATGGTATGTTCTCGACCCGAGGGGCGCAAGTGAGGAGGGTCCCGCGCCTAACCGAGCCCTCCTGAATGGATGCGCTATTCCCATAACTCTAAGATTCACAGTATAGACTCACGATTTCTGCCCGCTGCTCAAGACCGGCGAGTTAAGTGCACCTGCTCACATATGTTACTTGCATTGATAGGGTGGATGATCTGAGCCAGGTCCCGGAATGTCACCTCACCCCTATCCCCTAATAATCAGCGTATCTGTTAAACTGCCAGACGGTGGATGTCACCATTCGAAGACGGCATCGAGTTAAGTGCGCGAATCAAAACGCCATTTAGGGAGCGAATGTCTGGAGGGGATGAGGTGGATCCCACTGATGATGGACACCCGCTCTTTGAAATAAAGTAAGTAAATCAGTAGTTTCACCTGTCCACACGGTGGACGCCGTAAAACCCAGACCCCCGAGAGGTAAGTGCAGCCGACCTGCCAAACGATGCCAATTGAAGCAGCCGAGGGGTTGAGCAAGGTCTGCTCAATTAACTATACTCCCACTGACCTTTTCCCTGACCCTAAGAAACCGAAAGGGGAAATACAACCTTTTCAGCTCTGCCATGAGTAAACCTTTGAAAACCTCCTTGAATCTGCATGATCTGACTTGGCTAGCTTCAAAACAGCCCAATCTGGCAGTGTCAGACTTGAAGCTCTGAGTTTCTCAGATGAAAATAGGGAAAATTCAAAAACAAAATCTGCATGATGGTTGACCCGCTACCGTTACTAAATCAACGCTTAGTTAAGCACGCAGCTGATGGTATGTTTCTCGTGATCGGCATATGAGTGTTGAGGAGGGTCTCTAAGCTTAATCGAGCCCTCCTGAATGGACACTATTCCCCTAACCTAAGATTCACAGTATAGACTCACGATTTCCCCCCCCGCTCAAGACAAGGGAGTTAATGCACCCCCCCATATGTTACTTCTCCATAGGGTGGGGAACTCGGGGTCCCGGAATGTCACCTCACCCCCATCCCTAATAATCAGCTATTTTTAAAATGCCGACGGTGGACCACCATTCAAAACGGCACCGAGTTAAGTCCCCCCCAAAAAGCTGTTTAGGGGGCATCCTGGGGGGGTTGAGGTTTATCCCCCGATGCGGACACCCCTCTTTGAAATAAAAAGTAAATCAGTAGTTTCACCTGTCCACCGGTGGCGCCCTAAAAGACCCTAGAGTTAAGTGCAGCCGACCTCCAACGATGCCAATCAAGCAGCCGGGGTTGAGCAAGGTCTGCTGAGTTAACTATACCCCCCCTCACCCTTTCCCCGACCCCAAGAAACCCAAAAGGGGAATACAACCTTTTCAGCTCTGCCATGAGTAAACCTTTAAAACCTCCTTAATCTGCATGATCTGACTTGGGCTTCAAAACAGCCCAATCTGGCAGTGTCAGACTTGAAGCTCTGAGTTTCTCCCTGAAAATAGGGAAAATTAAAACAAAATCGCACGTTGACCCCCGTTTAAACCGCCTGTTAAAACTGATGGTATGTTTCTACCAATGTTAAGGGTCTCCCCAACCAGCCCTCCTAATAATATTCCCAAACCAAATTTAAATGACTATTATTTCCCCCCAAAAAAGTTTAAATAAACATAGTTTTCCTCCAAGGGGGGCGCGCGGGGGGCCAGAAGTCACCCACCCCTATCCCAATAACAGGGTTTGAAACTGCCATTAACCATTCAAAAGGACCTTTTCCCCACCCCTTTTAAGGGGGGGGAAACCCCGAAGGGGGGAAAAAAAAAAAACTTTTCACCTGCCCATGGGGAAAAACCCCCGAAAACCCCTGAAATTTCCAAAGAAACTTTACG